>NC_060183.1:46507768-46510268 GCF_021184085.1 Oncorhynchus gorbuscha | reverse complement strand
TCCCACACTGACTGCAGATGGGTTAGACAGTCATCTATAGTTTCTCCTTCCAACAAACTTTTACACAACTCTGAACTAGTCTAAAACCCACTGCTGTATCTAGAATTATACACTCTTAGAAAAAAAGTTGCTATCTAGAACCTACAAGGTTTCTTCGGCTGTTCCCATAGGAGAACCCTTTGAAGAAACCTTTTTGGTTTCAGGTAGAACACTTTTGGTTCCAGGTAGAAGAACCCTTCTGTGTTCCATGTAGAACCCTTTCCACAGAGGGTCCCTTTTCAAATGAGCAGGAATAGGGGTAGGAGAAAAAATACCTGTCATCCATATGAGACCACTGGTTAGTTTCACTCATGTCAGGTAGGCTACTTCGGTTATTTCATCGTGACAGTTGAGCCAAAACTCTGTATGGAGACCTCTAACCCGGTTCCTGCAGCTACCCAGTGCCTCATTTGGGAAACCAAGTGAAATCTGTTCGGGGAAATCGATAGTAATATGTTTTCACAATGAAATATGTTTCATTAAACTGTTGGCGACCAATTATGTACCAAAGATAACGTTAATCAGTGTTTTCTCATGTTTTTCTGCCATGTGTAATATGCAGTAGGCTACGTATTGCATAACGGCACAAGCATTACTTTAATTCTGTTTTGTGGAGGGGCCTTTGACTCATATAATCCTATGCATATGCTTAAGCTCTAATATGCATATGGGTGTCTTGAATTAGAAAGCGCTGTCCATTTCATCGTGTTCGGCTTTGAAACAACATCCACGACGAAAATGTGTTCCACTCACTTTCAACCTGCTGTTGAACTTCTCTCTTCAAATTGATCAATCGCAGTGAGGTGAGTTTTAAAAGCATATACTGTTTTGATGATAAGTGTTTGGTGTGATTTTCAACTGCGTTTGCATTGATGTCAGAGTGGTTAGAGGGACAATAGAGCCCTTGAGTACCAGTTGGGTTCTACTAACACATGTCCAGAATGCATAAGAGGGAATTACCGTGACTTAATAGTCACATAGAATTTTACTGCGGTCATGACTCATGACTGCCGGTGTGGTGTTATTATGGGCACCGCAACAGCCCTAGATCTACCTGGAACCAAAAAGGGTTCACTTATAGGGACAGCCGAAGAACCCTTTCAGAACCCTTTTATTCTGTCTAAGTGCAGGAATCGAGGAAATATACAGGAATCGAGGAAATATACAGGAATCGAGGAAATATACTGGAATCGAGGAAATAAAACAGCAATCAAGGAAATAAAACAGGAATCGATTAAATAAAACAGGAATCGTGGAAATATACAGGAATCGAGGAAATATACAGGAATCGAGGAAATATACAGGAATCGAGGAAATATACAGGAATCGAGGAAATATACAGGAATCAATTAAATAAAACAGAAATCGAGGAAATATACAGGAATCGAGGAAATATACAGGAATCGAGGAAATATACAGGAATCGAGGAAATATACAGGAATCAAGGAAATATACAGGAATCGAGGAAATAAAACAGGAATGGAGATTATCCCAGTAGTAGCGTTCTACACAACCTTTAACTACTAGAAACCACACTGCTTTGTTAAGACTTATTTAGGAATGTAAGGATCTAGGGAGTAATACAGGAAACTAGGAAACCATCCACTGGGATGATTTCTACATCTATTCCACGTAGGTTCAATGTCATTTCATTGAAATGATGTGTAAAACAACGTTGAGTCGACCGGTGAGTTCCCAGTGGGTGGTGTTCTCTTTCCAACACACCCCAGTGCTTCCTGAAAGACACCCACAGACCTTGAGAAGTAGAGTAGGGCTCTATCAGCTCTGATGGAATGACAGCAGGTCAGAAGCTGTTGCTAAGCAGCTGAAGAATAATAGTGCCTGGCCAGGCCTGTGTATGAGGGGATGGAAGTGTGTCAGTTGACAGGCCAGTGATGACCAGGCCCCAGAGGCTCTGTTCTGACAGCTAGCTGAAATGGAACCATTTCAATGTTTTAACAACACCACTCAAATACTTCACATGGCAATACTACATTGGCCCAGTCTATCTGACGGAATTACAACTAGATGCTTTCCAGACAAATTATAAAGAATAATTGATAGGTTATTTATTTTGCATAATAACTACCGACAATTGTATTACATTTCACATATAAGAGTAAAAGAGAAATTCCACACTGAAGCGAAGGGGAAAGAAGGCACCCTACAACTGAAGAACGTCTCAACTGCCAGGGAAAGAATGAGTGTGTGGGAGTGTCGTGGGGAGAGTGTATTATTGAACTGAGAAAAGCGTGAGTTGGTGTGTTTATTAGGGTTGAATGGCGGGGACCCGGTTACTGAGATTTACCGGGATTTACCGCCAAAAAACACTCCCTTTTCCCAGGATAAATAACTGTGAGAAAACCGGTAAATTATAATAATATATTTATATGAACAGCAAGGCGTGAGATGGAACTGTTAAATTATATGCGATGTCTAAATCTGGCTTCTCAACGGCCTC
>NC_060183.1:46500268-46502768 GCF_021184085.1 Oncorhynchus gorbuscha | reverse complement strand
TCCGACTGGGAAAATACATTTTGAACGGTCATCCAATTCAGAATTCCAAGTCGGGAACTTGGGCCTCTTTCTAGAGCTCCGACCTGAAGATCACTAACGTCATGATTCAACCTTATTTTTGTCCGACTTCCCAGTTGCCTTGAAAGCGCCATAAATCCCAAGAATGGCAGACTTCGATGACAAAAATTTGCCATGGAAGGACCGCCACACCACCTTCCTGTTCAAGTGAGCAACAAGCCGAGTCCAAAATTGTATTGTATGCTGCTGTATAAATGATGTAATATGCTAATATATGTAGCCTATTAATAAATGGATCACTAGTCACTTCAAATAATGCCACTTTAATAATGTTTACATCTTACATTACTCATATCACATGTATGTACTGTATTTTATACCATCTACTGCACCTTGTCAATTCCCCTCGCTCATCGATATATTTATATGTACATATTCTCATTCACCCCTTTAGATTGGTGTGTATTCGGTAGTTGTTGGGGAATTGTTAGATTACTTGTTAGATTTTACTGCACTGCTAGAACTAGAAGCACAAGCATTTCGCTACACTCGCATTAACATCTGCTAACCATGTGCATGTGACCAATAAAATCGATTTTATTTGATTTTATAGCCTGTTTTAGAGGAATGTCATCATCGAATATTGAAAGAGCTTTCATTGTCTGCTTATATGCCCACTTTATTCATCCCTCGGTTCTGACTTGGTGTACAGGAAGAATACTGTAATAACAGCCCGTGTTCTGAATTCTGTCCCTGTACATTTCAAAAGTGCTGAACAAATATTTATATTGACGACATCCATCCCAGCTCGCTCATTAATGTCTTAATCGAAATTACGGATTGCCTCTTATCCGCTTGTCGTCCTCTTATGCTAAAGTTTGTACATCTCAATTGTCAGTAGAAGCCACATTTGTTTAAGCAAGTCAGCCATATCAGCTATGTTTTTTACAAAAGGTGTAAATGAGGCTGAATGAACTGTTTCGCTGCCAGACAAGGCTCCGCTGATAGCCAGGTGTAGCGGCGGTAAGATGTTGGGACTGCTGTTGGGACAGCTTTATGTCGGCCCTAACAGTTTGTGGGCACCGTTTGTCACTGTTATAGTCCAATGAATGTATTGTTTAGTGTTGTGTTGTGGCTCTGCTGGCATGCATCATTTATTTGACTGTCCTATATTAAGAAAACCATTATTTTCGTCACTTTACTCAAACACACATAAAAACAATACTATACACCAACCCACTTTGAGACTGTACCACACTTCCTCCTCCTTCGACAGACCCATAAAGACTCATACCTGAGTTGGGGACGATGAGGTGCCCCCCTAGAGAGTTGAAGGAGCCCAGGGCGGTACAGGAGGGGTCCCTGGTACCGGTACGGAGCAAAGTCTGGGTTTGGGTCCTCCTCCCCATGGTGTCCCCATCCAGCAGGCAACGGGGCAGCTTGGGGGAGAAGTCAGACAGGTCCTCGGAGGGGGTGACCAGACCAGAGGAGTTGTAGACCTTGATCTTCAGGTTGGGCAGGGGGTCCAGGAGGGGGGAGTTGGTCATGGGGATCTTGTCGGCTACGTCGTGGAGGGCGTAGACGGGTCCACGGTACATGGCTGCCGCAGAGGTCAGGTCAGGGGGTGCCGTCAGGATGTCAGCTGGGGACAGGAGAGGACAACGCTGACGTCAGTGGTAAGACTAGGGTGTAAAGGAGAGGTGCAGCCAGACCAACACACCATTAGGACCAGTCAGTATTGACCTGTTAAAGGCCTATAATGCAGCCGTTTTTATGTCAATATAAAATCATTTCATGTGTAACATTGGCCTTCATAATGGATAGCCCATTGACGAAAAATAGCTTTTTAGAAAATAACTTTCTCAAGCAAGACTTTTGCTGGTCTGTCTGGGATCGGTCTAAGTGGGGAGGGGCTAACTGAAAATGTGCTGTTATTGGCAGAGAGGTTTGGAACTCTCTTTGTTATTGGTCTATTAACCAATTTACTGCCTGGTGATGTGAAGCCAAAACGCTCGCCCATGCAAACATGCTGATCCTGTGTAGATTGTACAGGAAATAGCACATTTCTTCACACTTTTACAGTGTTCGTTTTATCAGCTGTTGTTCACCATGATATGAAACATAGGAAAAAACAGACTTTTGACGGTACTGGGCCTTTAAGAGGTTCTGGGTAACATTTATTTTTAGCTTTCGGTTACCTTTTGTTTGTGGGGTTACACGGCTGGAATTCAGCTCTGTCCTGCTTAAACTCTACTAAACTGTGTAGAGTTGTGTGTTTACTTGACAGCTCTACACATAAACCGTGTGAAGAGACCTGTTGCTCAGAGCTCCTAACTATAGCTCTGCAGCACGGTGTGTCATAAGGAACAGATGGCATCATTATATAGCAGTTTACTTAACAGGTACACACATGAATATTCATGATGGGTGTTGAGTGGGCCGGTTACAGTAACAGCCTCTGTGTCTTCACACTGCTCCTCAT
>NC_060183.1:46482768-46495268 GCF_021184085.1 Oncorhynchus gorbuscha | reverse complement strand
TACTCCCATCACTCCAGTATCCCTGTTACCTTCCCCTATACATATCTACTCCCATCACTCCAGTATCCCTGTTACCTTCCCCCTATACATATCTACTCCCATCACTCCAGTATCCCTGTTACCTTCCCCTATACATATCTACTCCCATCACTCCAGTATCCCTGTTACCTTCCCCTATACATATCTACTCCCATCACTCCAGTATCCCTGTTACCTTCCCCTATACATATCTACTCCCATCACTCCAGTATCCCTGTTACCTTCCCCCTATACATATCTACTCCCATCACTCCAGTATCCCTGTTACCTTCCCCCTATACATATCTACTCCCATCACTCCAGTATCCCTGTTACCTTACCCCTATACATATCTACTCCCATCACTCCAGTATCCCTGTTACCTTCCCCCTATACATATCTACTCCCATCACTCCAGTATCCCTGTTACCTTCCCCCTATACATATCTACTCCCATCACTCCAGTATCCCTGTTACCTTCCCCCTATACATATCTACCCCCATCACTCCATATCCCTGTCCCCTATACATATCTACTCCCATCACTCCAGTATCCCTGTTACCTTCCCCTATACATATCTACTCCCATCACTCCAGTATCCCTGTTACCTTCCCCCTATACATATCTACCCCCATCACTCCATATCCCTGTCCCCTATACATATCTACTCCCATCACTCCAGTATCCCTGTTACCTTCCCCTATACATATCTACTCCCATCACTCCAGTATCCCTGTTACCTTCCCCCTATACATATCTACCTCCATCACTCCAGTATCCCTGTTACCTTCCCCCTATACATATCTACCTCCATCACTCCAGTATCCCTGTTACCTTCCCCCTATACATATCTACCTCCATCACTCCAGTATCCCTGTTACCTTACCCCTATACATATCTACCCCCATCACTCCATATCCCTGTCCCCTTACCCCTATACATATCTACCTCCATCACTCCAGTATCCCTGTCCCCTTCCCCCTATACATATCTACCTCCATCACTCCAGTATCCCTGTCCCCTTACCCCTATACATATCTACCTCCATCACTCCAGTATCCCTGTTACCTTCCCCCTATACATATCTACCTCCATCACTCCAGTATCCCTGTTACCTTACCCCTATACATATCTACCCCCATCACTCCATATCCCTGTCCCCTTACCCCTATACATATCTACCTCCATCACTCCAGTATCCCTGTCCCCTTCCCCCTATACATATCTACCTCCATCACTCCAGTATCCCTGTCCCCTTACCCCTATACATATCTACCTCCATCACTCCAGTATCCCTGTTACCTTCCCCCTATACATATCTACCTCCATCACTCCAGTATCCCTGTTACCTTCACCTATACATATCTACCCCCATCACTCCAGTATCCCTGTCCCCTTCCCCCTATACATATCTACCTCCATCACTCCAGTATCCCTGTCCCCTTCCCCCTATACATATCTACCTCCATCACTCCAGTATCCCTGTCCCCTTACCCCTATACATATCTACCTCCATCACTCCAGTATCCCTGTTACCTTCACCTATACATATCTACCTCCATCACTCCAGTATCCCTGTTACCTTCCCCCTATACATATCTACTCCCATCACTCCAGTATCCCTGTTACCTTACCCCTATACATATCTACCTCCATCACTCCAGTATCCCTGTTACCTTCCCCCTATACATATCTACCTCCATCACTCCAGTATCCCTGTTACCTTACCCCTATACATATCTACCTCCATCACTCCAGTATCCCTGTTACCTTACCCCTATACATATCTACCCCCATCACTCCAGTATCCCTGTTACCTTCCCCCTATACATATCTACCTCCATCACTCCAGTATCCCTGTTACCTTCCCCCTATACATATCTACCTCCATCACTCCAGTATCCCTGTTACCTTCCCCCTATACATATCTACCTCCATCACTCCAGTATCCCTGTTACCTTACCCCTATACATATCTACCTCCATCACTCCAGTATCCCTGTTACCTTCCCCCTATACATATCTACCTCCATCACTCCAGTATCCCTGTTACCTTACCCCTATACATATCTACCCCCATCACTCCAGTATCCCTGTTACCTTACCCCTATACATATCTACCTCCATCACTCCAGTATCCCTGTTACCTTACCCCTATACATATCTACCTCCATCACTCCAGTATCCCTGTTACCTTACCCCTATACATATCTACCCCCATCACTCCAGTATCCCTGTTACCTTACCCCTATACATATCTACCTCCATCACTCCAGTATCCCTGTTACCTTACCCCTATACATATCTACCCCCATCACTCCAGTATCCCTGTTACCTTCCCCCTATACATATCTACCTCCATCACTCCAGTATCCCTGTTACCTTACCCCTATACATATCTACCTCCATCACTCCAGTATCCCTGTTACCTTCCCCTATACATATCTACCCCCATCACTCCAGTATCCCTGTTACCTTCCCCTATACATATCTACCCCCATCACTCCATATCCCTGTCCCCTTACCCCTATACATATCTACCTCCATCACTCCAGTATCCCTGTTACCTTACCCCTATACATATCTACCTCCATCACTCCAGTATCCCTGTTACCTTCCCCCTATACATATCTACCTCCATCACTCCAGTATCCCTGTTACCTTCCCCCTATACATATCTACCTCCATCACTCCAGTATCCCTGTTACCTTCCCCCTATACATATCTACCTCCATCACTCCAGTATCCCTGTTACCTTCCCCCTATACATATCTACCTCCATCACTCCAGTATCCCTGTTACCTTCCCCCTATACATATCTACCTCCATCACTCCAGTATCCCTGTTACCTTCACCTATACATATCTACCTCCATCACTCCATATCCCTGTCCCCTTACCCCTATACATATCTACCCCCATCACTCTGTAAGTCGCTCTGGATAAGAGCGTCTGCTAAATGACTTAAATGTAATGTAAATGTACTCCATATCCCTGCACATTGTAAATATGATACTGGAACTGACCCTGTATATAACATGCTTACTTACTTACTTACTTTATCGTGTTCTTCTTATTTCTTATTTTTATTTCTCGTGTGTTTTTGTTCTACCTTATGTTATGTTTAGCACTACATCGATATCGAATACAATTACTGCATTGTTGGGTTTAGAGCTGGCGAGAAAGGCGTTTCACTGTACGTGTGTACGGGACATTAAAACCTGAAACATCAGACGGGGAGATACATTTTACAACGGCTCGCTATTTAAAGGGAAACGCTTCAGCTTTCAGTGGCCATTTCACAAATAACATCTTGGGTTAGGAAGGTTATGTATTTGCCATGAGTGTATTTGCTTAAAGCGCCACAATACAATAACAGATCGTGCTACTTTGGTTGAAGGTTTATGAATACGGCAACAATATGACAGATGCCGTGTGGGGATTCCAGTACGCAGGCGTTTTAAAACATTCACTTCTTTCAACCCCTATACAGCCCTCAGTATACCCCTTGTCTGAACATAGACATCACATTAAACACAGCAGATTCTCCACAGATACATATGCTAGGCCACTAATCCCCACTCTGACGCGCAGCAGAGGAGAGAACAAAACCGCCAGAAGTCTGAAAATGCCATTTCACTGTGCTCCCTTTGCCAAGCTCCCCTGTCGTTATTTAGCATATATCCCCACCTTCGAGGAATCTCCTATCCGTGCTTTGATGATAGAAGGCAGCAACCTGCTAAGTGCGAGCATTAAAATGTATCACTTAGGTTAATACATCCCTTTGAACACGAGCAACTGGCGGAAAAGGAGAAAAATCAAACACTTCATTTTCTACGTTAGAGGCGGAGCCCGAGAAAGAGGTAAAAGAGAGAGCGAGAGCAGACATAGAGGTGTAACATTTCAGGCAGACTCAGTGCCTCAGTCTTGGATGGACTCAACTAATAAATCAAAAAATGGACAACCTGACCAGAGAGGTCTAGGATCTTTAACAGTTTGCAGTTCTCCCATAGAGAGGTGGATGTCCTGAAAGAAACTGGTAGCCAGATGACAAACTGTGAATCCAAGCGAGACGGCATAAGCACTGTCTGTGAATCATCATTACAGATGGCTGGGGAAACAGAGAGACACAATCCAGGACGAGTAACATGGTTGTGGATGGCATAGAGTCTTCACATGAGACCTGGATGGAGTCTGAGGAGAAAGTCTGAGGAAAAATGTTCACTGAAAAGCTGCAGATCAGAGGAAGATTGAGGTGGAGCGCGCCCACAGGTCTGGAAAACCTGCAACCAACCCAGATGACACACCCAGGCTAATAGTGGTCAAGTTGCTAAGGTTTAAGAACAAGATGGCTGTTCTGGAGAGAGCCAAGAACTTGAGAGGAACCAACATCTTCCTTAATGAGGACTACTCGAAAGTTTTACACCAGAGGCGGAAATAACTTATCCCAGCCATGAAAGCTGCCAGAGAGCGTGGGGACATTGCTTACATCCACTACAACAGGCTCATTGAGTGAGAGAGCCTAGCTTCCGGGAGTGAGAGAGCCTAGCTTCCGGGAGTGAGAGAGCCTAGCTTCCGGGTCACTAGCTTTAGCCCCACATCCCAAACACACACATACACTAACTGACACTCACAAGTGCCTGATTGACTGACTGTATTAGCCCGAACAATGTCCTTGCCAACAGTTGTGTGTTTGTTAAAACATTTTTCTTCATATTATGTCCATCTCCGATACCCACGAAAGAGTTTAAAAATAGCATATATTAATATACACCGAGTGTACAAAACATTCAGAACACTCTTTCCTAAATCTTTCCATGACATACAGTGCATTAAGAAAAGTATTCAAACCCCTTGACTTTTTCCACATTTTGTTACATTACAGGCTTGTACCCCATAAAACACAATACCTCATAATGACAAAGTGAAAACAGGTTTTAAGAAATGTTTGCAAATTAATAAAAAATAATAAAAGTATTCAGATCATTTGCTAAGAGACTCGAAATTGAGCTCTGGTGCATCCTGTTTTCCATTGACCATTGATCATCCTTGAGATGTTTCTACAACTTGATTGGAGTCCACCTGTGGTAAATTCAATTGATTGGACATGATTTAGAAAGATACACACCCATCTATACAAGGACCCACAGTTGACAGTGCATGTCAGAGCAAAAACCGAGCAATGAAGTCGAAGGAATTGTCCGTGGACATCCGAGACAGGATTGTGTCAAGGCATAGATCTGGAGAAGGGTACCAAAACATTTCTGCAGCATTGAAGGTCTCCAAGAACACATTGGCCTCCATCATTATTAAATGGAAGAAGCAAGGAACCACCAAGACTCTTCCTAGACCTGGCTGCCCGTCCGAATTGTGCAATCGGGGGAGAAGGGCCTTGGTCAGGGAGATGATCAAGAACCTGATGGTCACTCTGACAGAGCTCCAGAGTTCCTCTGTGGAGATGGGTGAACCTTACAGAAGGACAACCATACTGCAGCACTCCACCAATCAGGCCTTTATGGTAGAGTGGCCAGACGGAAGCCACTACTCAGTAAAAGGCACATGACAGCCCACTTGGGAGTTTGCCAAAAGGCACCTAAAGGACACTCCGAGCATGAGAAACAAGATTGAAACCAAGATTGAACTCTTTGGCCTGAATGCCAAGTGTCACGTCTGGAGGAAACCTGGCACCATACCTACGGTGAAGGATGGTGGTGGCAGCATCATGCTGTGGAGATGTGTTTCAGCAGCAGGGACTGGGAGACTAGTCAGGATTGAGGGACAGATCATTGATGGAAACCTGCTTCAAAACACTCTGGACCTCAGACTGGGGTGAAGATTCACCTTCCAGCAAGACAACGACTCTGAGCACACAGCCAAGACAAGGCAGGAGTGGCTTCAGGACAACTCTTTGAAAGTCCTTGAGAGGCCCAGCCAGATCCTGGACATCCAACCTGACAGAGCTTGAGAGGATCTGCAGAGAAGTATGGGAGAAACCCCCCAAATACAGGTGTGCTAAGCTTGTAGTGTCATACCCAAGAAAACTCAACGTTGTAATCGCTGCCAAAGGTGCTTCAACAAAGTACGGAGTAAAGGTTCTGAATACTTACGTAAATGTGATATTTCAGTTTATTATTAATACATTTGCAAACATTTCAAAAAATCTATTTTGGCTTTTTTATTAATGTGTGTAGATTCGATTTTTATTTCTACCATTTTTGAATAAGGCTGTAACGTGAAAGCTATGATTCTTTATTGATGTCACTTGTTAAATCCACTTCAATCAGTGTAGATGAAGGGAAGGAGACAGGTTAAAGAAGGATTTCCAAGCCTTGAGACAATTGAGACATGGACTTTGTATGTGTGCCATTCAGAGGGTGAATGGGCAAGACAAAAGGGTATGGTAGCCAGGCACAGCCGCTTGAGTGTGTCAAGAACTGCAACGTGCTGGGTTTTTCACACTCAACAGTTTCCCATGAGTATCAAGAATGGTTCACCACCCAAAGGACATCCAGCCAATTTGACACAACTGTGGGAAGCATTGGGGTCAACATGGGCCAGTGTCCCTGTGGAACGCCTTCGACACCTTGTAGAGCCCATGTGAATTATGGCTGTTCTGAGGGCAAAAGGGATGCAACTGAATATTATGTTAATATTAACTTCTCACCCAGTGTATGTAGCCTTAGAAATAAGATTCATGAAATCAATAACTTGCTGAGATCAGATAACATTAATATACTGTCCATCTTTGAGACTCAGATAATTCCTTTGATTATACAGCAGTAGCAATGCAGGGATATAAGATCCACAGAAGAGACAGGAATGCCTATGGGGGAGGTGTTGCTGCATATATTCAGAGCCATATTCCTGTCCACAGAAGAGACAGGAATGCCTATGGAGGAGGTGTTGCTGCATATATTCAGAGCCATATTCCTGTCCACAGAAGAGACAGGAATGCCTATGGGGGAGGTGTTGCTGCATATATTCAGAGCCATATTCCTGTCCACAGAAGAGACAGGAATGCCTATGGAGGAGGTGTTGCTGCATGTATTCAGAGCCATATTCCTGTCCACAGAAGAGACAGGAATGCCTATGGGGGAGGTGTTGCTGCATATATTCAGAGCCATATTCCTGTCCACAGAAGAGACAGGAATGCCTATGGAGGAGGTGTTGCTGCATATATTCAGAGCCATATTCCTGTAAAGCTTGGAGAGGATCTTATGTCTAATGCTGGTGAAGTGTTGTGGTTGCAGGTTCACCTGCCTCATCTAAAGCCTATTATTTTGGGGTGATGTTCGAGGCCACCAACTGTTAACATTCATTATCTGGATATGTGTCCAATGCTTGATACATTGTTTGATTTTAACAGAGAGTTGAATTGTTCATGAAGCTGTCCACTCGAGAGGAAGCTACTCATTATAACCAGTGTCTGTAATCTAGTTCAGGTTATGAATCAACCTACCAGGGTATATACAAACAGTACAGGAACTGTTCGCTGCCCTGGCCCCCCAATGGTGGAACAAACTCCCTCACGACGCCAGGACAGCGGAGTCAATCACCACCTTCCGGAGACACCTGAAACCCCACCTCTTTAAGGAATACCTAGGATAGGTTAAGTAATCCCTCTCACCCCACCCCCCCCTAAGTTTTAGATGCACTATTGTTAAGTGACTGTCCCACTGGATGTCATAAGGTGAATGCACCAATTTGTAAGTCGCTCTGGATAAGAGCGTCTGCTAAATGACTTAAATGTAAATGTAAATGTAACTATATCATCCATGTGTATTGATCACATTTTCACCAATGCTGTAGAGCTCTGCTCTGAAGCTGTATCCATACACATTGGATGTACTGGCCATAATATAGTGTCCATAGAAAAGCCAAAGTTCCAAAGGCTGGGCCTAAAATAGTGTATAAGATATCATACAAAGCTTTTGTACAGATTCCAATGTGTCACACCCTGACCTTAGATACTTTTTGATGTCTCTATTTTGGTTTGGTCAGGGCGTGAGTTGGTGGTGGGCATTCTATGTTTTGTGTTCTATGTTTTCTATTTCTGTGTGTTTGGCCAGGTGTGGTTCTCAATCAGAGGCAGCTGTCTATCGTTGTCTCTGATTAAGAACCATACTTAGGTAGCCTTTTCCCACCTGTGTTTTGTGGGTAGTTATTTTCTGTTTTTGTGTCTGCACCAGACAGAACTGTTTCAGTTCGTTCGTTCTCTTTGTTGTTTTTTGTATTTCAGTGTTCAGTTCTATTAAAATATCATGAACTCTTACCACGCTGAGCTTTGGTCCACTTCTTCAAACAGCCGTTACACAATGTTAAATATAGAAAAATATCTGTTGGTTTGATATGTGTAATGTGGAGCATCCAGATGCTGCACTTGATGCATTTATGAAATAGTTTCTTCCAGTTATTTATAAGCATGCAACTATTACGAAATGGACTGTTAAGGCTCCATGGATTGATGAGGAATTTAAAAGATGTATGGTTGAGAGGGATGAGACAAAAGGAGTGAGGAATAAGCCTGGTGGCACATCTGATTGGTAAATGTACTGTAAATTGAGAAATGTGACTCAACTGAACAAAAACAAATGGTATTAAAAAACCAAGATAAATGACATAAAGAATGATGTGAAAAAGCTTTAGGTTTTCTTTAATGGAATGTTAAACATGTAAAGTATGGTGCACCGCAGGGAAGCTCTCTTGGTACTCTTTTCTATTTTTAACAATGATCTGCCACTGGCATTAAACAAAACCCGTGTGTGTATTTAGTGAAATCAATGCAGCCCTAAACAGAGTTTCTGTCAGTTTTAGAATGGCTTTCTGGTAATAACCTAGTCCTGAACATCTCTCAAACTAAGAGCATTGTATATGTTACAAATCATTCACTAAATTCTAGACAGCTGAATCTGATGATGAATAATGTTGAGCAAGTTGAGGAGGCCACATCACTTTGTGTTACCTTGAAATGTAAACTGTCATGGTTGATTCAATGGTTATAAAGACGCGGCACTGACACACATACTTACCCCACCAGACATGCCACCAGGGGTCTTTTCACAGTCCCCAAATCCAGAACCAATTTCAAAAAACCTACAGTATTATATAGAGCCATGATGGCATGGAACTCAAAGATCAACATCAAAGATTACTAAAGTGATCAGCAAACAGATAAAGCAACAACGCCTCTCCCCTATTTGACATAGATGTTATGTGTATATACTGATATGTACGCTATGTGTGCCGTTTTATATTTATGTCATTCTGTCCTTGAACTGTTCTTGTCTATTAATATAATGTATTATTTAATGTTTCATGTTTTGTGTGGACCCCAGGAAGAGTGGCTGCTGCTATCGTAACAGCTAATGGGGATCCTAATAAAATACCAAATCCCTGTGGACTGGGGTAAGACAGTGGCAGGCTGGCAGCGTAGAGACAATGAGCACCAAAATGATAGAAGGGCACTACCAGCCAAGGGTAAGAGGGCCAGTCAGGGTGAAAACAGATAGTCAAGCAGCCAAGGGTAAGAGGGCCAGTCAGGGTGAAAACAGATAGTCAAGCAGCCAAGGGTAAGAGGGCCAGTCAGGGTGAAAACAGATAGTCAAGCAGCCAAGGGTAAGAGGGCCAGTCAAGGTGAAAACAGATAGTCAAGCAGCCAAGGTACGCGATACGAGAGAGAGCAGAGAGACAGAAAGGTAGAGAGAGGGAGCTACCACAGGAGGCTAGGGGGAGTGAAAGAAGGAGGGTGAGGCATGGCAGGGTACAGGGCAGTGATTATGGAGGACAATTGGAAATAAGGTTGACACTTTATTTGACAGGGTATATATAAGGTCTTTATGCACTGTCATCTGACCAAATAACTATGTAAAAGCATCATTGCGAATCGGAAAGTGGAGCAAGGTTTGCAAATGCCTGGTTGCTAGATGCTTGTTATGCAGATACCGTAAAGACCTCATGCATATACCTCGCCATTAAAGTGTGTCTCGTGAAAAAAAAGAAGAAAAAAAGGAATGGATACATAAATAAAAACAATAACTCACATGGATATCCCAAATCAATCTGGTCTTTGTTGAATTCAGAGGACTTCTGATAAAAGGAACCTTGGGGAGAGGAGGGAGAGGAGGGAGAGGGGGAGGAGGTGGGACGGGAGGATGAAAATCAAATTTAAAATAAACCGAAAAACAAACAATGCAACAGAGAAGGCATGAGGAATGATGGCACAGGGAAACAATCTCTCTTGATTTGGACGCTCCCCTCTCCCCTCTCCTCTCTCCTCTCCCCTCTCCCCTCTCCTCTCTCAGTCTCTATGGGCCGTGTGTGGAGAGAGGGATGAGAGGAGCAGGGGCCGTTGGAGGAGAGGAAGAGAGGAGGAGGGCCTGTGGGGAAGTGGTGTTATCCATCAGCTGCATGGGTTTAGTGCTCTTTAGCAGCACTAGCGAATGGCTGTGGGGAGAGGAGGAGAGGAGGAATGGAGAGGAGGAGAGGAGGAGCGGAGGAATGCCGAGGAGGAGAGGAGGAATGGAGAGGAGGATGGGAGGAGGAGCTAGCTGAGGCTGATAGACAGCAGGAGAATGGCAGGGTCAATAGCACCGACAGCGCTGCATCTGTCACAGCTGGGCTGGGAATCACCTCCCACATTAGAGGTAGAGTGGTAGAGGGATGGTCGAGCTGTATGAGGGAAGGTCAAAATGGAAATGACTGAACACACCACACATATCCCTACTGTGTTGACACTTACTGTGCTTTAAAGGCCTAAACCCAACGTCACAAAAACAATCAACACCCCAGAGAACGCACACTAAACACACACAGACACGTTTCCAGGAACACACACAGTCACACGCATCACTCCATCACCTGGGACATACACAAACAGACAAACAATGAGCTCCTGATGGAGAGGAAGAGGGGGGGATAGGTAGACAAGTCAATGGACAGTCAAATCTATAGTGTGATAGATGGGGAGAGTGTGTACATGTAATCAGACTGAGGAGACCGAGACAGAGAGCCGGGGGAGTTGACTGTCAGAACAGGCCTAAATGATGGGACCTCCGGACCCATCCTGCTTAGTTATATTCATGCTGAGTGAGTCTGTTGCCCCTGTAAAAAACCTGCTTTAGCTAGAGCTTCCTAAAGGAAACCAACGCTATACACCCAGTTTCTATTGGGGCTATTCTTTCAACGTGACATCGCTGAGCTGTGGACGAGGGTGGTGCTCCTACTGGAAATCATTGTCTATTTTTATGTCATTTATTCCGATGCTTCCTGAATAGTAATATGACTGGTTTCTATATCTGTGTCCCCAACAACAGGCTTGGCTGGCTAAAGTAGTCTCTATAATTGATTGATTCCCAAATCAAATCAAATCAAATCAAATTTTATTTGTCACATACACATGGTTAGCAGATGTTAATGCGAGTGTAGCGAAATGCTTGTGCTTCTAGTTCCGACAATGCAGTGATAACCAACAAGTAATCTAACTAACAATTCCAAAACTACTGTCTTATACACAGTGTAAGGGGATAAGGAACATGTACATAAGGATATATGAATGAGTGATGGTACAGAGCAGCATACAGTAGATGGTATCGAGTACAGTATATACATATGAGATGAGTGTGTAGACAAAGTAAACAAAGTGGCATAGTTAAAGTGGCTAGTGATACATGTGTTACATAAGGATGCAGTCGATGATGTAGAGTACAGTATATACATATGCATATGAGATGAATAATGTAGGGTAAGTAACATTATATAAGGTAGCATTGTTTAAAGTGGCTAGTGATATATTTACATAATTTCCCATCAATTCCCATTATTAAAATGGCTGGAGTTGGGTCAGTGTCAATGACAGTGTGTTGGCAGCAGCCACTCAATGTTAGTGGTGGCTGTTTAACAGTCTGATGGCCTTGAGATAGAAGCTGTTTTTCAGTCTCCCGGTCCCAGCTTTGATGCACCTGTACTGACCTCGCCTTCTGGATGATAGCGGGGTGAACAGGCAGTGGTTCGGGTGGTTGATGTCCTTGATGATCTTTATGGCCTTCCTGTAACAACGGGTGGTGTAGGTGTCCTGGAGGGCAGGTAGTTTGCCCCCGGTGATGCGTTGTGCAGTCCTCACTACCCTCTGGAGAGCCTTACGGTTGAGGGCGGAGCAGTTGCCGTACCAGGCGGTGATACAGCCCGCCAGGATGCTCTCGATTGTGCATCTGTAGAAGTTTGTGAGTGCTTTTGGTGACAAGCCGAATTTCTTCAGCCTCCTGAGGTTGAATAGGCGCTGCTGCGCCTTCTTCACGACGCTGTCAGTGTGAGTGGACCAATTCAGTTTGTCTGTGATGTGTATGCCGAGGAACTTAAAACTAGCTACCCTCTCCACTACTGTTCCATCGATGTGGATAGGGGGGTGTTCCCTCTGCTGTTTCCTGAAGTCCACAATCATCTCCTTAGTTTTGTTGACGTTGAGTGTGAGGTTATTTTCCTGACACC
>NC_060183.1:46360268-46477768 GCF_021184085.1 Oncorhynchus gorbuscha | reverse complement strand
TTAGTTCATCAAATCAATCAGATGGATTACATTTTGCAATGTTTAAAATGAATTCAACCCCCCCCACCAAAAAAAAATGAGATGAAACTGGAATGGAATCTAAGGGTATCTATTAGTGCTGATCCCAGACCAGCGTAGAGAGAGGAAAATCAGTGGGCGAGGTGAGTTCAGATTGCACACATCTTCCATTCCCAATCATATTTGCCATAATGTGAGCTTTTAGATAATGGGCCGCTCTCCTAAATGCGGGTGGAGATGGTTATTAGCGTTGACATAAGTGGCTTCACCCTCTTAGCTTTCCTAAAATCAATCCAGGGAAGGATCCTAAATCTATATGGATATGGGTTTATATCCTCTGCAAACTGGCCATTAATCTAACAGAGAACTAATGCTTCTGCAATGGGCTTAGTCTGGGAAAGAGAGAGAGAGAGCGGGCGAGGGGGAGAGGGAAAGAAAAAGAGAGAGAGAGAGCGGGCGAGGGGGAGAGGGAAAGAAAAAGACAGAGAGAGAAAGCGGGCAAGTGGGAGAGGGAAAGAAAAAGTGAGAGAGAGAGAGCGGGCGAGGGGGAGAGGGAAAGAAAAAGAGAGAGAGAGAGAGCGGGCGAGGGGGAGAGGGAAAGAAAAAGAGAGAGAGAGAGAGAGGGCGAGGGGGAGAGGGAAAGAAAAAGAGAGAGAGAGAGCGGGCGAGGGGGAGAGGGAAAGAAAAAGAGAGAGAGAGAGAGCGGGCGAGGGGGAGAGGGAAAGAAAAAGAGAGAGAGAGAGAGCGGGCGAGGGGGAGAGGGAAAGAAAAAGAGAGAGAGAGCGGGCGAGGGGGAGAGGGAAAGAAAAAGAGAGAGAGAGAGTGCGGGCGAGGGGGAGAGGGAAAGAAAAAGAGAGAGAGAGCGGGCGAGGGGGAGAGGGAAAGAAAAAGAGAGAGAGAGAGCGGGCGAGGGGGAGAGGGAAAGAAAAAGAGAGAGAGAGAGCGGGCGAGGGGGAGAGGGAAAGAAAAAGAGAGAGAGAGAAAGGGCCAGGGGGAGAGGGAAAGAAAAAGAGAGAGAGAGAAAGCGGGCAAAGGGGGAGAGGGAAAGAAAAAGAGAGAGAGAGAGCGGGCGAGGGGGAGAGGGAAAGAAAAAGAGAGAGAGAGAAAGCGGGCAAGGGGGAGAGGGAAAGAAAAAGTGAGAGAGAGAGAGCGGGCGAGGGGAGAGGGAAACAAAAAGAGAGAGAGAGAGAGCGGGGCGAGGGGAGAGGGAAAGAAAAAGAGAGAGAGAGAGAGAGGGCGAGGGGGAGAGGGAAAGAAAAGAGAGAGAGAGAGAGAGAGAGAGAGAGAGAGAGAGAGAGAGAGAGGGCGAGGGGGAGAGGGAAAGAAAAAGAGAGAAAGAGAGAGAGAGCGGGCGAGGGGAGAGGGAAAGAAAAAGAGAGAGAGAGAGAGAGCGGGGCGAGGGGAGAGGGAAAGAAAAAGAGAGAGAGAGAGAGCGGGCGAGGGGGAGAGGAAAGAAAAAGAGAGAGAGAGAGAGCGGGGCGGGGGAGAGGGAAAGAAAAAGAGAGAGAGAGAGAGAGAGAGAGAGAGAGCGGGCGAGGGGGAGAGGGAAAGAAAAAGAGAGAAAGAGAGAGAGAGCGGGCGAGGGGAGAGGGAAAGAAAAAGAGAGAGAGAGAGAGAGAGGGCGAGGGGGAGAGGGAAAGAAAAAGAGAGAGAGAGAGAGAGAGCGGGCGAGGGGGAGAGGGAAAGAAAAAGTGAGAGAGAGAGAGAGAGAGAGAGAGCGGGGCGAGGGGAGAGGGAAAGAAAAAGAGAGAAAGAGAGAGAGAGCGGGCGAGGGGAGAGGGAAAGAAAAAAAGAGAGAGAGAGAGAGAGCGGGGCGAGGGGGAGAGGGAAAGAAAAAGAGAGAGAGAGAGCGGGTGAGGGGGAGAGGGAAAGAAAAAGAGAGAGAGAGAGCGGGCGAGGGGGAGAGGGAAAGAAAAAGAGAGAGAGAGAGAGCGGGCGAGGGGGAGAGGGAAAGAAAAGAGAGAGAGAGCGGGCGAGGGGGAGAGGGAAAGAAAAAGAGAGAGAGAGCGGGCGAGGGGGAGAGGGAAAGAAAAAGAGAGAGAGAGAGCGGGCGAGGGAGGGAGAGGGAAAGAAAAAGAGAGAGAGAGAGCGGGCGAGGGGGAGAGGGAAAGAAAAAGAGAGAGAGAGAGCGGGCGAGGGGGAGAGGGAAAAAAAAAGAGAGAGAGAGAGCGGGCGAGGGGGAGAGGGAAAGAAAAAGAGAGAGAGAGAAAGCGGGCAAGGGGGAGAGGGAAAGAAAAAGAGAGAGAGAGAAAGCGGGCAAGGGGGAGAGGGAAAGAAAAAGAGAGAGAGAGAGGGCGAGGGGAGAGGGAAAGAAAAAGAGAGAGAGAGAAAGCGGGCGAGGGGGAGAGGGAAAGAAAAAGTGAGAGAGAGAGCGGGCGAGGGGGAGAGGGAAAAAAAAGAGAGAGAGAGAGCGGGCGAGGGGGAGAGGGAAAGAAAAAGAGAGAGAGAGAGAGAGGGCGAGGGGGAGAGGGAAAGAAAAGAGAGAGAGAGAGAGAGAGCGGGGCGAGGGGGAGAGGGAAAGAAAAAGTGAGAGAGAGAGAGCGGGCGAGGGGGAGAGGGAAAGAAAAAGAGAGAGAGAGAGCGGGCGAGGGGGAGAGGGAAAGAAAAAGTGAGAGAGAGAGAGCGGGCGAGGGGAGAGGGAAAGAAAAAGAGAGAGAGAGAGAGCGGGCGAGGGGAGAGGGAAAGAAAAAGAGAGAGAGAGAGAGGGCGAGGGGGAGAGGGAAAGAAAAAGAGAGAGAGAGAGAGCGGGCGAGGGGAGAGGGAAAGAAAAAGAGAGAGAGAGAGAGAGAGAGCGGGCGGGGGAGAGGGAAAGAAAAAGAGAGAAAGAGAGAGAGAGCGGGCGAGGGGGAGAGGGAAAGAAAAAAGAGAGAGAGAGAGAGAGCGGGCGAGGGGGAGAGGGAAAGAAAAAGAGAGAGAGAGAGCGGGCGAGGGGGAGAGGGAAAGAAAAAGAGAGAGAGAGAGAGAGAGAGAGAGAGAGAGGGCGAGGGGGAGAGGGAAAGAAAAAGAGAGAAAGAGAGAGAGAGCGGGCGAGGGGGAGAGGGAAAGAAAAAGAGAGAAAGAGAGAGAGAGCGGGCGAGGGGGAGAGGGAAAGAAAAAGAGAGAGAGAGAGAGAGAGAGAGGGCGAGGGGGAGAGGGAAAGAAAAAGAGAGAGAGAGAGAGCGGGCGAGGGGGAGAGGGAAAGAAAAAGAGAGAGAGAGAGAGAGCGGGCGAGGGGGAGAGGGAAAGAAAAAGAGAGAGAGAGCGGGCGAGGGGGAGAGGGAAAGAAAAAGAGAGAGAGAGAGAGAGAGAGGGCGAGGGGGAGAGGGAAAGAAAAAGAGAGAGAGAGAGAGCGGGCGAGGGGGAGAGGGAAAGAAAAGTGAGAGAGAGAGAGAGAGAGCGGGCGAGGGGGAGAGGGAAACAAAAAGAGAGAGAGAGCGGGCGAGGGGAGAGGGAAAGAAAAAGAGAGAGAGAGACAGCGGGCGAGGGGGAGAGGGAAAGCAAAAGAGAGAGAGAGCGGGCGAGGGGGAGAGGGAAAGAAAAAGAGAGAGAGAGAGAGCGGGCGAGAGGGAAAGAAAAAGAGAGAGAGAGAGAGAGAGAGAGAGCGGGCGAGGGGGAGAGGGAAAGAAAAAGAGAGAAAGAGAGAGAGAGCGGGCGAGGGGGAGAGGGAAAGAAAAAAGAGAGAGAGAGAGAGAGAGCGGGCGAGGGGGAGAGGGAAAGAAAAAGAGAGAGAGAGCGGGCGAGGGGGAGAGGGAAAGAAAAAGTGAGAGAGAGAGAGAGAGAGCGGGCGAGGGGGAGAGGGAAAGAAAAAGAGAGAGAGAGAGAGCGGGCGAGGGGAGAGGGAAAGAAAAAGAGAGAGAGAGAGAGAGGGCGAGGGGAGAGGGAAAGAAAAAGAGAGAGAGAGAGAGAGAGCGGGCGAGGGGAGAGGGAAAGAAAAAGTGAGAGAGAGAGAGCGGGCGAGGGGAGAGGGAAAGAAAAAGAGAGAGAGAGCGGGCGAGGGGGAGAGGGAAAGAAAAAGAGAGAGAGAGAGCGGGCGAGGGGGAGAGGGAAAGAAAAAGTGAGAGAGAGAGAGCGGGCGAGGGGGAGAGGGAAAGAAAAGAGAGAGAGAGAGCGGGCGAGGGGGAGGGGAAAGAAAAAGAGAGAGAGAGAGAGAGGGCGAGGGGGAGAGGGAAAGAAAAAGAGAGAGAGAGAGAGCGGGCGAGGGGGAGAGGGAAAGAAAAAGAGAGAGAGAGAGAGAGAGCGGGCGAGGGGGAGAGGGAAAGAAAAAGAGAGAAAGAGAGAGAGAGCGGGCGAGGGGGAGAGGGAAAGAAAAAAGAGAGAGAGAGAGAGCGGGCGAGGGGGAGAGGGAAAGAAAAAGAGAGAGAGAGAGCGGGCGAGGGGGAGAGGGAAAGAAAAAGAGAGAGAGAGAGAGAGAGAGAGAGAGAGAGAGGGGCGAGGGGAGAGGGAAAGAAAAAGTGAGAGAGAGAGAGAGAGAGCGGGCGAGGGGGAGAGGGAAAGAAAAGGAGAGAAAGAGAGAGAGAGCGGGCGAGGGGAGAGGGAAAGAAAAAGAGAGAGAGAGAGAGAGGGCGAGGGGAGAGGGAAAGAAAAAGAGAGAGAGAGAGAGCGGGCGAGGGGAGAGGGAAAGAAAAAGTGAGAGAGAGAGAGAGAGAGCGGGCGAGGGGGAGAGGAAAGAAAAAGAGAGAGAGAGCGGGCGAGGGGAGAGGGAAAGAAAAAGAGAGAGAGAGAGAGAGAGAGGGCGAGGGGGAGAGGGAAAGAAAAGAGAGAGAGAGAGAGCGGGGCGAGGGGAGAGGGAAAGAAAAGTGAGAGAGAGAGAGAGCGGGCGAGGGGGAGAGGGAAACAAAAAGAGAGAGAGAGCGGGCGAGGGGGAGAGGGAAAGAAAAAGAGAGAGAGAGACAACGGGCGAGGGGGAGAGGGAAAGCAAAAGAGAGAGAGAGCGGGCGAGGGGGAGAGGGAAAGAAAAAGAGAGAGAGAGAGAGCGGGCGAGAGGGAAAGAAAAAGAGAGAGAGAGAGAGAGAGAGCGGGCGAGGGGGAGAGGGAAAGAAAAAGAGAGAAAGAGAGAGAGAGCGGGCGAGGGGGAGAGGGAAAGAAAAAGAGAGAGAGAGAGAGAGAGCGGGCAAGGGGAGAGGGGAAAGAAAAAGAGAGAGAGAGCGGGCGAGGGGGAGAGGGAAAGAAAAAGAGAGAGAGAGCGATGGAAGGAGAGGGAAAGAAAAAGAGAGAGAGAGCGGGCGAGGGGGAGAGGGATAGAAAAATAGAGAGAGAGAGAGAGAGAGCGATGGAAGGAGAGGGAGCTTCACGAGGGCTTCACAGCACGCTGAGATAAAAAAATACATTTTTTTTAAAGGCTGAAGAAAATGTTTGTTCCATCTCAAAGCTGCTATTTGAACCTGCATTTAAAACAACAGATCAACCACCAGTTCAGTGTGACAAAGCTGTACACATACAGCTTATCCATCTGGCTAAATATGCACTAGTAATCAGTAAATGTACCACTGTTTGTATTCATGATATTAGTGGCAGTCACATCATCTGGGTCATACCAGTCAGACATAGGTACAATCTACATATCAGGATGGAATGTGGTGACTATATAGGTCATATTCATGGTATGGAGCAGTCTGCATTATTTACAAGTCTATTGGCTACTGTACAACATATGATATTAGTGGAATGCATGTGACCATCTGCATCCGATACAGCACAGGACATGTAAAGACTGTCTGGGTTCCATTAGTGTCATAGAGAACATCTGGAACGTCTGCATGGTGTTATTGGAGTATGGTGACCGTCTGGGTTCTATTAGTGTCACACTGGAACCGTAGAGGGAACCATAGGCAGTGTGTGGGCTTCTCACCCTAAAGACTTTATTAGGAAGGGAGTGATTTTAAAAAAGTCTCGCCCCTGACTTTTAATTTGACAAGAACACTCTTGCTCTTGCCTACAGCGCTCTCCCCCTTTCTCTCGCTCTCGCTCCTTCTCTCCCTCCCTCTCAGAATTAGCAGATAAGCACGACTTCAAAGTAGGAAAGGTTTTACCCTGCGAGTCTGCAGCACACAGAACAAAGCAGCGAAAAGCTACAGTATGTTTCCGATCTCTGCAGCTCTCTGACTGTATAAAAAGGGAAAAGGAGGCAGGATTGTTGGCTCAACTGAACTGTGTGTTTCTCGGCTCTCAAAAAAAAAAAACATTCTCAAAGAGCATTTCTCCGCCTACGGAAAATCTCCAGCGGTCCCGACCACAAGCTGGGTTTAGGATCTTCAAGAGGAGTTAAGAGCAAAACAATAACATTTATAGAATGATTGCGGAGCACTAGGAGGAAACGCCAGGAAATTCGACTGCCTTTCCCCCCAGTTGTAATACTTGTTGCGAGAGAGCTACAGGGAAACAAATACTAGCCTGCTTGTCAACACATATAACTGGGCGTTCAGGAAAAGCAGCATGTCTGTGCTTGTGTGACATTGGGGCTCCCAATTTTCCTCTCATTGGACCGATGGAATCCCGTGCTTTTTAAATTAGAGCAGCAATCACAGCAGCCCTGCAATTATGAGATTCCCTGTAAGTACATTATAATCACTTATCATTATTTTAAATATAGCTCCTGAATGCCCACTCTGTGACAAGAGTAATAGCTTACCGTAATGCTGCCTGGTGGTGTGGTGACGAGGCTGTTGTTTAACACACACTGACTACTCTAGATGTACTCCCTGGGGCCCAGGGCGGAACAAAGATACACATTGTCTCCTGTCTTTGTGTCATTTCACTCCAAAAAGGCGGATAGTGTGTGTGACGGAAAGAGAAAAAGTGTGTGTGTGTGGTAAGTGTATGTTAGTGCAAGGATGTGAGTGTGAAACAGCGGAGAGAAAGGGATACAGGGGAAGTGGGTGGAGGTGTCTTGTGGGAGTGCAGTGAGAAACAGGATGGCTCCTAACCCCACACACACACACACACACACACACACACACACACACACACACACACACACACACACACACACACACACACACACACACACACACACACACACACACACACACACAGACACACAGACAGACAGACAGACAGACAGACAGACAGACAGACAGACAGACAGACAGACAGACAGACAGAGGGATTACATTATAATGCATTGGGTTCCTACAGAATCAGACAGAGGAGGGTAGGATAGAGTGAGGATGGTAATCATGTACTGTACTCACTCTGCATACACAGGCCATCGGTGCAGTTCTTGGACTGAAGCACCATGCCCTCACAGTCCTTCCCCCCGTTTTTGGGCACCGGGGCACTGCACTCCCTCCTCCTCCAGTGGGTACACTCTGTCCCACACGTGGACCATTTACTCCACTCTGTCCACAGACCATCCACTAACACACAGAGGGGAGGGAGGGAGTGGGGGTCGGGGGGCATGGTGGTTGGGAGGGAGGGAGGAGAGGGTGAGAAGGCATGGAGGGTGGGAGTGAGAGTGTGCGAGATTGGGTGCATGAGTGTGTGACAATTAGTGGGAAAGAAACGGGGTGGGGTGGGTCAGGGCGGAGTGGGGTGGGTAAGAGTGAGAGTAAGAATGATAGATATCTATATTTATGACAATACATAGTGCTCTGTTTGTGTTGTCCAGTAAATTGCACTCCCCTGCTCCATAAGGGTTGTGACAAGTGGTGCAGTAACTACCTGGGCACAGTGGGTTACATGCCAGCTTCTGAATGCCTTGCCCGTCACAGATGGCACCCCCGTTGAGCGGTGCTGGGTTGGTGCAGCTCCGCGTGCGCTTCTGGTAGCCACGGCCACAGCGACTGTTACACACCGTCCACTCTGTCCATGTTGACCAGGCGCCATTCACTGGAGAAAAAACACAACAACATTGGAAAACAACATGTTTAACACTTTAGCAAATACAATCGTTGTCCTTTTTATAGTGGCATTGAGTGAGTCTTGGAGAATGTGAGTGTTTTCCACCGGCCCTTTTTTGCTCGAATGAACATGACATTGAAGAATCTGTAGCACACTTGAGTTCTCCCCTGTTAGCACTGTTCATTAGTTAGCTATGTGGACAGGCTATTCTGGCTGCTGCTGTTCCCATCTTCTGAATCCCTCAAATCCTTTCTTCCTTTCCTCCAATTCCATCTGCGTCTCAGTGGAGATCCAGAGCAGAATGACAGTGGGGTGTGTGGCTGAGAACACGACTGTGGCATTTCAGATGTAAGGAGCTGGAGGCCCCTCAGAGCTTACGATGAGTGAAGCCCCAAGCATCAGACTCTACGGGAGCAGAGCCAAAGCCTTTCTTCACTGTCTCTTTCTTTACTTATGGGGTTTTATTACTCTTCCTCCTTCTCGGTCTCTCTCTTTTTCTGTCCATCCAACCCTCTCTCTGCGTGTCCTCCCCAGCCCTTTCCAGGATTCCTTGTTGTGGTGCGGGCTGAAAAACCACTGGGCTGGTCTGTCTCCTCTGGTAACGAGGGAAACTCTCTCGCTCCCACTCCCTGTCCGTCTGTCCGTCTGTCCGTCTGTCTGTCTGCACGTCTGCACGTCTGCAAGTCTGTCCGTCTGTCTGTCCGTCCGTCTGTCCGTCTGTCCGTCTGTCCGTCTGTCCGTCTGTCCGTCTGCCTGCCTGCCTGCCTGCATACAGGGAAGGGGACTGATGCAATCCAGGCAGAGAAAGTGGCTTCTGGTGTATTCTTTTAAGGATGAGCCAACATCAAAGCTGTCTTCCGGCGCACTCACTCAATCCTCCCAGACTGCATTAGTGAAGGGAAAAGCCTAGCAGGGACAGCGACCCCAGTCCCTGAAGACCCCAAAGTCTGCTGACACAGACACACACACGCACACGCACACACACGCACACACACACACACTTGCTCTACTTCACCCTCATACTGGACTCATCTAAGCCACACATGCTGCTCTTGCCTGTCAAAATGGACAACTAAAATAGATAAATTAACAAATAGGACACCAACAATAACTTAGGTCCCCCTAATTCCCCATAATCCTCCATGGCAGGGCCAGTGTGTGTGATTTATGGATGATGTGCTGTGCCGGGAGACACTGGAGGGATGGAAGGAGAGATGGATTTGAAACCTGACCCCGGTGACATCATCAAATCCTGCAAACCTCCACCCATTCTGGTCCGGTTTTCTGCGTGTGTATCGTGTGTGCGCGCTCACTGCCACGTGCGTGTATTTGTGTAGGAGGTTGAGGCTATAAAACAGCCTCGTGTCTGTTAGCTGATGATTAGCTAGACTGACAGACTGACAGACTGATTTAATAACCTGAGGTTTAGCCACTTCACATGCTGGGTGGGGGTAGTTACGTTCCTCCCAGGGTGGAAGAAGTCCTGAGGCCTGAATGTCTGTGCTGTCACGCGTGTCTAATCCCCTAAGGGGAGACTGGGGAGCAGAGAGGTACAGTGTTTATCAGGACTCAGGAGAGGGTGAGGATTCCTGGAGTAGCCTTTCCATTCAAACACCTATCACAACCTGACAGGTTCCAGCTACAATGAACAAAAATATAAACGCAACAATCTACAATTTCAAAGATTTTACTGAGTTACAGTTCATATCAGGAAATCAATCAACTGATATAAACTCATTAGGCCCTAGTCTATGGATTTCACGTGACTGGGAATACAGATATTCATCTGTTGCTCACAGACACCTTAAGACAAAAACCCCACCAGTTGCCTCATGCAGTGCAACTTTAGAAGGCTGTTACGGTCAACGTGTCACGGTGGGAGTTGATTGCTACCGTAGACGATGACTGTTGCCGTGGTACTGCGTCTCTTGGCGACGATGTTCTTGGCGACACAGGTGTAGTTAGCGGTGTCAGACAGTCTGGCCTGTTTGATGATCAGGTTATGGTCGATGGTGATGTAGAAGTTACGGTCATCAGCAGGGTCTATGATCTCCTCGTTCTTCAGCCACTCCACCTGGGGGCGGGGAGGGGAGAGAGAGAGAGAGAGAGAGAGAGAGAGAGAGAGAGAGAGAGAGAGAGAGAGAGAGAGAGAGAGAGAGAGAGAGAGAGAGAGAGAGAGAGAGAGAGAGAGAGAGAGAGAGAGAGAGAGAGAGAGAGAGAGAGAGAGAGAGAGAGAGAGAGAGAGAGAGAGAGAGAGAGAGAGAGAGAGAATGAAAGAAAGATAAAGAGGGAGGGTCCATGAATAATGAAGACCAGTAGAAATCAAAACTAGTCGGTAAGAGCAGACATGAAACTGGGACTGCACGGCAGTCAGACACGTTAACCTGATTTCCTCTGGAATAAATCACCAGGAAGTGTTTAAAGGGTTTAAAGACATTTTCTTCTCTTTGTCTCCCATTCACCTCTCCAATAAAGCTCAAGTCCAGGATTACAGCAACACTGTTTATGTGTCTGAGGCCCGTGTCTTTCTATAAAAAGCTATCATGTTCTCTTTTCATTTCCCCAGAACAGAACAAAGTAATACTGTATTGTCAGACAGCGAGAGGAAAGGAAATTCGTTGCTATTTTTGGAACTGCAAAGCTCCTTGACCTTTCCTTATGAATTTCTGTTTTTCTCTCCAAATGATACAGATATTGAACTCCTGATAATATCAGAAAACAGGGAACCGTGTGGGGCTTTTATTTGAAAGTAAATCACAGAAACACTTTTCTTCACCTCATCCTCCTCGGGTGTGAAGGCCTCAGGCAGAGAGACCGGTACACACAGACACACACACACACACACGCACACACAGACACACAGACAGACAGACAGACAGACAGACAGACAGACAGACAGACAGACAGACAGACAGACAGACAGACAGACAGACAGACAGACAGACAGACAGACAGACAGACAGACAGACAGACAGACAGACAGACAGACAGAGGCAGTTTCAAAGACTTCTTCACACTTTTCCTCTGAATCGTCTAACTGTTTTCTCTCGAGAAAAGACATCCTGTACGTAGTCAGAGTCAGGGAATGGATTGAGTGCATAGAGAGAGGTGAACAGCACAGGAGACATCCTGTACGTAGTCAGAGTCAGGGAATGGATTGAGTGCATAGAGAGAGGTGAACAGCACAGGAGACATCCTGTACGTAGTCAGAGTCAGGGAATGGATTGAGTGCATAGAGAGAGGTGAACAGCACAGGAGACATCCTGTACGTAGTCAGAGTCAGGGAATGGATTGAGTGCATAGAGAGAGGTGAACAGCACAGGAGACATCCTGTACGTAGTCAGAGTCAGGGAATGGATTGAGTGCATAGAGAGAGGTGAACAGCACAGGAGACATCCTGTACGTAGTCAGAGTCAGGGAATGGATTGAGTGCATAGAGAGAGGTGAACAGCACAGGAGACATCCTGTACGTAGTCAGAGTCAGGGAATGGATTGAGTGCATAGAGAGAGGTGAACAGCACAGGAGACATCCTGTACGTAGTCAGAGTCAGGGAATGGATTGAGTGCATAGAGAGAGGTGAACAGCACAGGAGACATCCTGTACGTAGTCAGAGTCAGGGAATGGATTGAGTGCATAGAGAGAGGTGAACAGCACAGGAGACATCCTGTACGTAGTCAGAGTCAGGGAATGGATTGAGTGCATAGAGAGAGGTGAACAGCACAGGAGACATCCTGTACGTAGTCAGAGTCAGGGAATGGATTGAGTGCATAGAGAGAGGTGAACAGCACAGGAGACATCCTGTACGTAGTCAGAGTCAGGGAATGGATTGAGTGCATAGAGAGAGGTGAACAGCACAGGAGACATCCTGTGCATTGTGCTTCCTCCTGACAAGCAGACGATGCCAGATAAGGTCAGAGCAGGCCTGGGAGAGATAAGAAGTATGTTTGGCTGGCCATTGTCTAAGAACTATTGGAGGACACTTGATCTACACCTCAGAGAACTGAAGAAACTCTCCCATATGAACCCTGCCAAGCCTAAAGAATCTGTGGATGCTAGTCTAAGTGACTGCAGTGAAATGACTTGAGAGCCAAGTGCCTGGTGTTAGAATAGGTGGGTGTACTGTAGTTTTCGATTGATAAGACCTGTGTTTTTCTTCTGATTGTTATAAAACCTGCATCACGATGACTGTCTCACTAAACAAGATGGGCAGATTGAGATACAGGTGAGATAGAAGCCTCGCTACCATCACTAGCATCTGCAGCGTCTGAAGATGACAGATATCACTACTACACCATCAAAGAGGGGCCTGCCTGCCTGCCTGCCTGCCTGCCTGCCTGCCTGCCTGCCTGCCTGCCTGCCTGCCTGCCTGCCTGCCTGCCTGCCTGCCTGCCTGCCTGCCTGCCTGCCTGCCTGCCTGCCTGCCTGCCTGCCTGCCTGCCTGCCTGCCTGCCTGCCTGCCTGCCTGCCTGCCTGCCTGCCTGCCTGCCTGCCTGCCTGCCTGCCTGCCTGCCTGCCTGCCTGCCTGCCTGCCTGCCTGCCTGCCTGCCTGCCTGCCTGCCTGCCTGCCTGCCTGCCTGCCTGCCTGCCTGCCTGCCTGCCTGCCTGCCTGCCTGCCTGCCTGCCTGCCTGCCTGCCTGCCTGCCTGCCTGCCTGCCTGCCTGCCTGCCTGCCTGCCTGCCTGCCTGCCTGCCTGCCTGCCTGCCTGCCTGCCTGCCTGCCTGCCTGCCTGCCTGCCTGCCTGCCTGCCTGCCTGCCTGCCTGCCTGCCTGCCTGCCTGCCTGCCTGCCTGCCTGCCTGCCTGCCTGCCTGCCTGCCTGCCTGCCTGCCTGCCTGCCTGCCTGCCTGCCTGCCTGCCTGCCTGCCTGCCTGCCTGCCTGCCTGCCTGCCTGCCTGCCTGCCTGCCTGCCTGCCTGCCTGCCTGCCTGCCTGCCTGCCTGCACCCCTATTATTCCTGCAACAGCAATACAGGGAGACTTAAGGCAGAGCTACTTTCAACACTCTAGCTAGTAGCAATTAACGGCAGCTTAAAACTCCCACTCAAACTGAATACATCCATCAACAACATAATACCACTCCAGAAGAGACACAGAGTCGTGGTGACAGATTCACATCAAAAGAGAAGGGAAAAACAATCAGCGGCAGAGCTCTTCTGGATGCACAACGTCATCATTCTCTGCTGATATGTTGTTTATGACTGTTTTCCTCCATAAACATTTATCAGGCAAATCAATCGCATGGAGCGCAGTGGTTAGGGTTCCCTCCCCTGCTGTCTGGCTCGTCAGTGAAATTAAGCCCAGGCTCTTGTCCTCCACAGCACAACAATACACCCGCTCTCATCCCATCTCGTATTCAGTCCTAACGCAGCAGAAGACAGGAAGACCTCCAGTGCCTTGTCTGCCCAGCTCCCGCTAACGTTAGATAGCATCTCATATCATTTATCACGGTGATACCAGGGCCAATCAAACAGCACACAGAGACGACACAAAATCTGCTCTCGACTCTCCTACAGAAGAAAAAGCTGTGTTTTTAACCCTGAGATAATGAGATAGCTGAAGAGTCACTTCACTAGACGAGGGGAGGATCGAAACGACAGGCAACAGGAGATCGCAATGTGTCTGGTGAATATGATATCTGAGAAATAACACCGTCGTCTCATGTCATAAACCAGCGTTTCCCAAACTCGGTCCTGGGGACCCCAAAGGGTTGAGCGTTTTTTTTTCATTTTCATTTTCTAACACTACACAGCCGATTCAAATGAGCAAAGCTTGATGATTATTTGATTATGTGAATCAGCTGTGTGGTGCTAGGGCAAGAAACAAAACGTGTACCCATTGGGGTCCCCAGGACCGAGTTTGTGAAGCCCTGTCATAAACAGTAATAAGCATGTCAAGTGAATGAATGATTGAAGGATACCTATCATTACCAATACGCATCTCATCTGTCTTAGTACGTATGTCAGTGTCTGTTTGACACCTGGTGTGGCTTCGTCAGTTAGTTGAAACAAGAATATGACCCGGGAGATAGTGAAATGAAACAGAAATACAACAAACTGTTTTACAAACCCATTCTGTAGGAACGCCATTAATCCAGCACGCATACCAATCAAGGTGAATGTCTTGTGAGTATCAACGTGACGGGTATTAAATCCATTGCTAAAAAGTCATCAACATAATGATAGCAGATAGCGATGCTGCCCGTGGTAATCAGAAAAGTCCACCAACGTAAATCAATAAGGACATATAAACCCAGGGGACGGGAGGCACAAGTTATTATACGCATCACTACATTTACTGAGGAAAACAAGCAAACAACACACACAAACAGAAACCCGTGGAAGCAGCGCGTGTGTGTGTGTGTGTGTGTGTGTGTGTGTGTGTGTGTGTGTGTGTGTGTGTGTGTGTGTGTGTGTGTGTGTGTGTGTGTGTGTGTGTGTGTGTGTGTGTGTGTGTGTGTGTGTGTGTGTGTGTGTGTGTGTGTGTGTGTGTGTGTGTGTGTTTAGCACAACTGAGTGGGACGCTGATTGGCCTCGGCCTGCTGGGACAGTGGTTATGTTATTTTTTTACCCTTGTCCTGATGGAGCTGTGTGTGTGTGTTCCCGTGTGTGCGCTGTGTGTGTGTGTTCCCGTGTGTGCGCTGAGTATGCGTGGTCCTCTGTGTGCCAACGGAATACACACTCACCTTGCCTCACACTAAAGGGAACACGGCCATTCAGAACATCGGAATTAAATAGTGAACGAGGCTGACAAATAAGACGCGCCGGACCGATCACATCACACGTGAAGATTCCCTATGAACATACCCGCCTGACAGTAGTACTGACTGATGGCCATTTTGAGACTGTTCTCTCTTTGTACTGATGGGTCGACTAAAAGGGGTTGTGACAAAGCTTCCAATGAAACAAACGAGGGAGATGAAGGTAAGAAGAAGAAGAGTCAAAGACATGATGGAGTTGATTGACACATTGTTCTGTTAACCACAGGCTTTGGTATGTGAAAAGCCTGTTCTTGTAATGGGGATTGACAGTCGGCACAGAGAGGTGGTTATCTAATTTTGCACCAACCAGAGAAGCAACCTCTCCAAAGAGGCTGCGTTCAGAAGTCAAGAGCGGTGTGAGGGTAATTAAAAACGGAACAAAAGAGCCTTTTTAACGCTGTAGAAAGAGGGAGGGAGAGGCGAGGAGGAGAGGCGAGGAGGAGAGGCGAGGAGGAGAGGCGAGGAGGAGAGGCGAGGAGGAGAGGCGAGGAGGAGAGGCGAGGAGGAGAGACGAGGAGGAGAGGCGAGGAGGAGAGACAAGGAGGTGGAAACTCTTGTCAAAAAAGAAAGGGAAGTGTGTGTGTGTGTGTGTGTGTGTGTGTGTGTGTGTGTGTGTGTGTGTGTGTGTGTGTGTGTGTGTGTGTGTGTGTGTGTGTGTGTGTGTGTGTGTGTGTGTGTGTGTGTGTGTGTGTGTGTGTGTGTGTGTGTGTGTGTGTGTGTGTGTGTGTGTGTGTTTGTGTGCGCACGTGCATGTGTAAAGACTGCCACGGCTCATATTTGTCACTCAAAGTCAATGCACTGTTCACACAATATGAGTCATTTTTACACTTTTACTAATATAATTATAACTAGTAAACGTGTGACCATGGATGCCTAGGAGAGACAATAACACATTTTAGAACCATCATATGAGTGATCAAAATAACTCAAAAAACGTTCCCACCCCCTGTCACACACACACACAAACACAGAGATGCTGGCACCGAGCTTGTTACCGGCTGATTGGCACCGGCACATTCCGGGAGGTAATTGGCACAATTCTAGTCGTTAACGCAGGGAAATAGCCACATGTCAACTGTCATAAAGAGAGGGAGGGAGTCTTTATGTCAGAGATGAGAAAATAAACAGTGAAAGAGAGAGAAAGAAACAGAAGTAGAGCGAGAGTGGGAGAGAAATAGAGAGAGAGGACGAGCGAGGGAGAGAGAGAGAGAGAGAGGATGAGGGAGCGAGCTAGAGAGACTGGAAAACCATAATACATGCAGGTGAGTGAATGAGCCTGCCAGAAGGAGAGGGAATGAGAGAGAGAGAGAGAGAGAGAGAGAGAGAGAGAGAGAGAGAGAGAGAGAGAGAGAGAGAGAGAGAGAGAGAGAGAGAGAGAGAGAGAGAGAGAGAGAGAGAGAGAGAGAGAGAGAGAGAGAGAGGATTGAGAAGAGATAAAGTCATACCGTAATGACAATTTATGGTGTGGGAGGAAGAGTGGGAGAGGAGAGATGAAGAGGACGGACAGAGAGAGAGAGGAAGAACCTAGCTAGTAGCGCCTCATGAACACCTACTGTACTCTCAGATAAATGACTGGATTCAGGCCAGGGTAATATGAGATTCAAAATCACACAATTCATTCTTATCTCCTAATTACTGAGTCTCTCTCTGTGTGTTTTGTATTGTGTAGATTAGAGGGATGTGAAATGATTATCAAATCTCTCGTCCTATAGTATAGACCTAAATCGCTTCCTTTTTGAAAGGCAAAATGTATTGTTTTAAGAACAATGACTACCGTATTCTAATCTGCTTACATGACAAAAAAACATGCCGGTTATGAACATGCAGTACATGCGCACACACCGGCACGCCCACAAGATCCTGCACGTGGAGAAGATGATGATGATGATGGATCGATGTGGTTGGAGATGTGTGTGTGTTTGTGTGTGTGTGTGGGCGTCCAGTCAGAACACTAACTGGAGGCACTATCAGGCACAGACGTCCTCATTACCACTGGAGGCCAAGGGGACAGTGGAGGTCAGCTGTGTCAGAGAGGTTCGTCTTCAGCTCTAATTGTCTACTGGGTTTGGGTAAGCCACCTCCACTGCCCAAGACCTGTCCATACCGTCTCTAGTCCTGGTGCTGCTGTCATTACAGCTCTCTGTCCCCTCTAACAGACTGAGGGTTGAACCTTGTGGGTGGGTTGCAGAGCTCCATGCTACCACACCTAACGACCCCATCTTGTGAAATGTTGTTAGTGGTCGAGACGAAGATGTAGAGCTGTGAGTGCAAAACGTATTTGTTTTTGCATTTATACAAGACAAACCCCATGGCAAGCTGTGGGTGGAAAGCACTGAAAATGGGCCGGGTGGTTGGATCATTTGGATGGAACGGAAAATGAGAGTAATCACTGAGGGAATATATTCCAAGTGAAGTAAAACGGGATATTTTTTGTACAGGCCTGTAGAAGTCCTTCACTGTGTGACTGACTGATCTTTCTGAGTAAGAACCTGTGTCATTTATTCATATAGTCATCTATATTACTATACATCTCCACTACACACACAAATGACACATCTGGAGAGCGAGCTACGCAAGCTTACAGAATGATTATTCACTCACAGCGAGCGAGACAACAAACCATATATGCCCTAAATCTGTCCTGACTACGAATATGGAAATATGTGCCAAATCAACGTGTAATAAATACTAATATGACAGAAAGGAGAGAGCTGTGGGTTTACTGGGTATAAAGATATACATACATGTGATGCCCTTCTCCATATTTATGCATCAGATCAGAGTTGAAAACAACAGTACATCTGATGTACCCTGAATGGGGGGGAGTTATGGATATGAGTATAATAGACCGAGGTTAGTTCATTGTGTTGACTGCTGTTGGCTGTGGTAGCCTTGCTCATATCTCATTCTTAGCTCACTGAGAACCCTGTCCTGGGTGGGTGGTGAAGTACCTGAAGTCTTGATAGGCACCCTATAACTCAGGCCTGCTCATAGCTAATGTTCCCTCAAAACAAATGTGCCACTGAGCAATTTTCAGGTCTGCTGAGCGCAACTTCCGGCGAGCGTTTACTGTGACCACTGAGGCTGTGTAGTCACTTTAAGTTAGTTTCAGACAGCCTACTGCGGCTATTTGATCATAATGTAGGCCTACCAGAGTAGCTTACCATCAAAAACAATGGAGAAAATGCATCCCATGACATTTTAGCATGGACATATCTGTTCTACCACTCAGCCTACAGTAGCAGTGTGGTGTTCAATGTAGGCCTACATACCATGAGACGAATCCAATTGTCCTTCAGACAAGGAGGTGACTGAAAATGTTTGATGCAAGAAACCACTTTACAAAATAAAATGCAGCATTATTCCCATACCATTATTACAGAGAATCATTACTTATGTTACCCTCTGCCTATTGGCCACTTCGCTTATTCAGATCCGTTTCAAAATAAAACATTGCTCCGTTAACACCAACAAAAAAAAGCTCTTTACCTGACTCGCTTTTCAAAGATGTCTAGAAATGCACACGTTTTATGCTCCCCCTGTAAGGAACAATCACTCCCCCATTGCTGACTACAAATGATCTATAACTGGGCTAATAACTCACTAACTAGCAAAGGATATGTACAAATGTGCACACGTCACTACATGTAGCTCTCACTTTGATCTCATAATAAACTACTCACGTCCGTTCATGCTGTACACATAGTCCAGTTTAAAGTGAATTGCACAGATCCACATATGGCAATGGTCCATTTTCATACACTGTAGGCCTACTGCGAATCTGATTTGTTATGGCGCACCGGTCTGTGTAGAGTACGGGCCTGAGTCGTGCCTGTCAATGCAGTAGAATCCTACTCCTATGCATTCTGCCTCCAAGAAAATCTCGTGCATAGTTTGTTTTGCAAACTAAGTCTTGCATAGATACTTTTGTTTCTGTATGTTGCGTTGAAAGTGTCACAATTCCCAAAGTAAAGGGAAACATTGATAGTGTTATCTAGTGGGGAAAACTCTTAAAAAGTCTAGGGAAGTTCAATCTCGTTCTTCTCTGCGCAGGCTAATATTACTTCTGCGTGGCAGTCCCGGGGGAGCTGCACGGCCGCACATGCGCACAACTTCAAGGGAACATTGATCATAACAAGAAGAGGAGGGAACATGGGAAGGGAACATGTCTAACCTACAAGAAGAGGAGTTATCCCCTGCAGGACTTTTAAGTTTTAAGAGACCTAGGTGCTATTGTCAGTACTACTGTACTGTGTTCCTCTCTTTCATCTACCTGTGACATTCCTGTTGGAGACTTTACAAATGGATGTTTGTTCACGTTTGACTCTGCGACTCCGAGACACACAAAGAGAAGGAGAGAGAGCAACAAAGGAATGAGAGAGAGCAAAAAAAAACAGAAAGGAGAGAGAAAATGAGAAAGCGAGCCAGAGCCGTGAATCATACCCCAGGAACACATCACGACTGAGATGATTGACAAGCGGCATCCTGAAGGGGAGTCATTGGGTTGGTTGCCATGGGGATTAGGTCTGGCCTCCTGACACACACTCTCCCCTGGGTCGCACTAATGAACACACACGTCCTGTTCCTCCACTGTTCCTCCAATGACCAGGCACTCAAAAGGGCTCACACCCTCCACCCCTCGCCTTGTCTCCTCTGCTCATCTGATGGTGAAGCACTCTGCTGTTCACTGGCACGGTGACCTGACTGACGGCCTGTTGTGTACTTTACACCTTAGCCTTCCCTGTGAAGAGGGACCGGGGCTAAAAGTATATTTAGACTGAAGAATACCAGTTACACAGCATGAGAGAAAAAGTGCAAACTGGACTGGCCAGGGATTCAAGCTTTTCTAGATTGGTGTGTATGAAATAGACTGTAAATCAAATCAGATCAAATCATATGTTTTTTAGTCACGTGCCGAATACAACAGGTTACAGTGAAATGCTTACTTACGAGCCCCTAACCAACAATGCAGTTTAAGAAAATACAGATAAGAATAAGAGATAAGAAATTAAAGAGCAGCAATAAAATAACAATAGCGAGACTATATACAGGGGGGGTACCGGTACAGAGTCCATGTGCAGCGGCACCGGTTAGTTGAGGTAATATGTACATGTAGGTAGAGTTATTAAAGCGACTATGCACAGAAAAACAGAAAGTAGCAGCGGTGTAAAAGAGGGGGGGGGGGGGGCAATTAGTCTGGGTAGCCATTTGATTAGGTGTTCAGGAGTCTTATGGCTTGGGGGTAGAAGCTGTTTTAGAAGCCTCTTGGACCTAGACTTGGCGCTCCGGTACCGCTTGCCATTAGGTAGCAAACAGTCTATGACTAGGGTGGCTGGAGTCTTTGACAATTTTGAGGACCATCCTCTGACACCGCCTGGTATAGAGGCCCTAGATGGCAGGAAGCTTGATCCCATTGATGTACTACCCTCTGTAGTGCCTTGCGGTCAGAGGCCGAGCAGTTGCCATACCAGGCAGTGATGCAACCAGTCAGGATGCTCTCGATGGTGCAGCTGTAGAAACTTTTGAGGATCTGAGGACCCATGCCAAATCTTTTCAGTCTCCTGAGGAGGAATAGGTTTTGTTGTGCCCTCTTCACTGTCTTGGTGTGCTTGGACCATGATAGTTTGTTGGTGATGTGTGCACTGAGAAACTTGAATCTCTCAACCTGCACCGCTCCAGCCCTGTTGCTGAGAATGGGGGTGTGCTTGGTCTTCTTTTTCCTGTAGTTCACAATCATCTCCTTTGTCTTGATCACATTGAGGGAGAGGTTGTTGTCCTGGCACCACATGGCCAGGTCTCTGACCTCCTCCCTATAGGCTGTCTCGTCATTGTCGGTGATCAGGCCTACCACTGTTGTGTCATCGGCAAACGTAATGATGGAAATCTTATGTTTTATTACATACAGCCGGGAGGAACTATTGGATATAAGAGCAACGTCAACTTACCAACATTACGACCAGGAATACGACTTTCCTGGATCCTCTGTCTGGTCCACCACCCAGGACAATGAATCGGATCCCAGCCAGCGACCCTAAACAACAGCACCGCAGGAGGGGCAGAAGAAGCGGCCTTCTGGTCATGGTTCCGTAGACGGGCACATCGTGCACCGCTCCCGAGTTTACTACTCACCAACGTCCAGTCTCTTGACAAGGTAGACGAAATCCGAGCAAGGGTTGCTTTCCAGAGAGACATCAGAGATTGTAACGTTCTTTGTTTCACAGAAACGTGACTCACTCGAGACACGCTATCGGAGTCGGTACAACCACCTGGTTTCTTCACGCCACGAGCCGACAGAAACAAACATCTCTCTGGTAAGAAGAAGGGCGGGGGGGTATGCCTTATGATTAACGAGACGTGGTGTGATCATAACAACATACAGGAAATCAAGTCCTTTTGCTCACCTGACCTAGAAATCCTTACAATCAAATGTCGACCTCATTATCTACCAAGAGAATTCTCTTCGATTATAATCACATCCCCGTAGCTGGGGATTTTAACAAGGCTAATCTGAAAACAAGACTCCCTAAATTTTATCAGCATATCGAATGCGCTACCCAGGCGGAAAACATTTTGGATAATCTGACCACGACTCCATTTTGTTGCTCCCAGCCTATAGACAGAAATTAAAACAGGAAACGCCCACGCTCAGGTTTGTTCAACGCTGGTCCGACCAATCTGATTCCACGCTTCAAGATTGCTTCGATCACGTGAACTGGGATATGTTCCGCATAACGTCGGACAATAAAATTGATGAATACGCTGATTCGGTGAGCGAGTTTATTAGCAAGTGCATCGGTGATGTTGTACCCACATCAACTATTAAAACCTTCCCCAACCAGAAACCGTGGAATGATGGATTTTACCCTCCAAACTCGTCAAAGGAATAAAATGATTCTGCCAGTCCGTGGTGAGTAATCGGAGTCCTGATGTCCAGAAGTTAGTTTTGATCATTTTCAGCAACATTGTACAAAATAAGTACAAAAATGCAAACTGCAAACAAACAAAAAAACACAATCGGTTGGGGAGACATAAAACGTCTTCCTTTTTAGTATGAACAATGATTCAGTGAAAACAATGAGCAATGAGTTCCCTAATTTGACCATGGTTAGATTAATTTGGAACAAATGTGTTTTCCCCGTGAAATTCATCATCCTGCTACTATGGGTGAGAGGATATGTAGGTGAGAGCCTACCTGGTGTTCAACCTTCCCAAGTAACCTACCACCTCCGCATTCTCCACTGGCTCCCAGTCGAGGCTCGCATCAAATTCAAGACCCTGGGAGAACTTCATTGAGGGAAAATGTACTGACTATGACTGATATGTGGTAAGATGAATGCAATGACTATAAGTAACTCTGGATAAGACTGTCGGCTAAAGAACTCAAATGTAAAAAATATAGACATGATTCTGTTTCCTAGCCCTCTCTCATCTCAACCCCTCTCCGCTTCTCTCCTCCTCTCCTCTTCTCATCCCCTCTCCTCTTCTCTCCTCCTCTCCTATTCTCATCCCCTCTCCTCTTCTCATCCCCTCTCCTCTTCTCATCCCCTCTCCTCTTCTCTCCTCCTCTACTATTCTCATCCCCTCTCCTCCTCTCCTCTTCTCATCCCCTCTCCTCTTCTCTCCTCCTCTCCTATTCTCATCCCCTCTCCTCCTCTCCTCTTCTCATCCCCTCTCCTCCTCTCCTCTTCTCATCCCCTCTCCTCTTCTCTCCTCCTCTCCTATTCTCATCCCCTCTCCTCCTCTCCTCTTCTCATCCCCTCTCCTCTTCTCTCCTCCTCTCCTCTTCTCTCCTCCTCTCCTTCTCTCCTTCTCCTCCTCCTCTCCTTCTCTCCTTCTCCTCCTCTCCTTCTCTCCTTCTCCTCCTCTCCTCTACTCTCCTCCTCTCCTTCTCTCCTTCTCCTCCTCTCTCCTCCTCTCCTTCTCTCCTTCTCCTCATCTCCTCTTCTCTCCTCCTCTCCTTCTCTCCTTCTCTCCTTCTCTCCTTCTCCTCCTCTCCTTCTCTCCTTCTCCTCCTCTCTCCTCCTCTCCTTCTCTCCTTCTCCTCATCTCCTCTTCTCTCCTCCTCTCCTTCTCTCCTTCTCTCCTTCTCTCCTTCTCTCCTTCTCCTCCTCTCCTCTTCTCATCCCCTCCTCTTCTCTCCTCTTCTCATCCCCTCTCCTCTTCTCTCCTTCTCTCCTCTTCTCATCCCCTCTCCTCTTCTCTCCTTCTCTCCTCTGGTGTGTAAATCTGTTTGGACTTAGAGGGGCCTCTTCCCCGTGGAGCACCAATGACTCGTTACCCATGATAACACGGCAGGACCCCGGCAGACGACGAGATGCCGGAATTAAAAGCCTGCTTCCATGGCAACAGGCTCAGCAGCAAAGCGGCTGCGCCACGTCACCCCTGAACCCTGTCTTTATCTGGGGGCTGTGACAAGTGCTTTGAAGTGGAGCGAGAGACGGAGGGTAGGAAGAGAAGAAAAGAGAGAAGAAAAGAGAGAGAGAGGGAGAACGATAAAGCCACATTCTTTCAGGAGGCAGATGTAAGTTGGTTTTAGGAGCTGCTTGCCACATCTTCATGGTGTGAAAGGAGGAGACTGTGTGCCACTGGTGTGGGCTGACCCTTTATGCCCTCTGGGCTTTAATGACAAGGCCTTACAAAGGTAATGAAAGGGTCCAACATTCTCTCCTTCTTCTCTATCTATATCCCCCCCTACTCCCTCACTTCTAGCCTGATCTCTCTTGAGTGAGCTTTACAGAAACCATGAGAAACCAAAATGGTGGTCTCACCAAACCATTACTCCCACTAGAATAGCCTCTCGGATTTCATTTTTCCTCTGCTCTTGATTAAGTACATTAAATATGTATGGGGATGGAAACACATGTAACAATGACTTTTAGGGGAGCCTGGTTTATGTCTAATGTATTCAGAGCACACAGTAAGACTTATATAAATGACTCAACTGCTGTGCTATTTCAGAAACCTCAATCCCAGTATTTCAGTCCTCTCAGGCCAAAGCCTCATTGGTAATGTTGGTGAGAGGAGCCAAAATAAATGTCTGCTGCAGCTTGTTTTCTTTGTGTGTGTGTGTGTGTGTGTGTGTGTGTGTGTGTGTGTGTGTGTGTGTGTGTGTGTGTGTGTGTGTGTGTGTGTGTGTGTGTGTGTGTGTGTGTGTGTGTGTGTGTGTGTGTGCGTGCGTGTGCGCGTGCGCGTGTGCGTGTGCGTGTGCGTGCGCGTGTGCGTGTGTGTGTGTTTAACTATATTAGTGGGGACCAGAAGTCCAACTTGGGGACATTTTGTTAGTCCCCACAAGCTGTATGGGGATGAGGGTTAAGGTTAGAATTAGTGTTAGGGTTAGAATTAGGAGCTAGGGTTAGTTTTAGGGTTAAGGTTTGAAGCTAGGGTTAGTTTTAGGGTTAGGAGCTAGGTTTAGGGTTACGGTTCGGTTTTCGGGTTAAGGTCAGGGTTAGGGTTAAGGTCAGGGTAATGGTTAAGGTCAGGGTTATGGTTAAGGTCAGGGTTATGGTTAAGGATAGGTTTATTGGTCAGGGTTAGGGTAGGGTACGGGTTAGGATCAGGGGTTAGGGAAAATGGGACTGAACTGTATGTCTCCACAAGGTTAGTTTGTGTGTGTGTGTGTTGAGTAGTTAGAGTGGGAGTGTGTGTTTGTTCCAATATCTATCGGTACATCAGACATCAATGTGTAGCATCAGGGCTAGCTGTGTAAACGGTCTGTGAGGCCTGAAGGATTATTCCTCCTCTGTCTCAACCCATCCCCTGGAGGAACACACTGTTTGTGTACTGTGTACTGGGGATGTTCATCTTTTTCTGTTTCTTTCTCACAACAAGAAAGTATGCTGCATCACCACAGTGGGCAGAAAGTATGCTGCATCACCACAGTGGGCAGAAAGTATGCTGCATCACCACAGTGGGCAGAAAGTATGCTGCATCACCACAGTGGGCGGAAAGTATGCTGCATCACCACAGTGGGCAGAAAGTATGCTGCATCACCACAGTGGGCAGAAAGTATGCTGCATCACCACAGTGGGCAGAAGGTATGCTGCATCACCACAGTGGGCAGAAAGTATGCTGCATCACCACAGTGGGCAGAAAGTATGCTGCATCACCACAGTGGGCAGAAAGTATGCTGCATTACCACAGTGGGCAGAAAGTATGCTGCATCACCACAGTGGGCAGAAAGTATGCTGCATCACCACAGTGGGCAGAAAGTATGCTGCATCACCACAGTGGGCAGAAAGTATGCTGCATCACCACAGTGGGCAGAAAGTATGCTGCATCACCACAGTGGGCAGAAAGTATGCTGCATCACCACAGTGGGCAGAAAGTATGCTGCATCACCACAGTGGGCAGAAAGTATGCTGCATCACCACAGTGGGCAGAAAGTATGCTGCATCACCACAGTGGGCAGAAACTTTGCTGTATCACCACAGTGGGCAGAAACTATGCAGTTTCTTGCTGTAGAGGAATCATTATAACTTATCTTGTGCCAATGCAGATTATTTTGGCTACTGCAGGTCAGCATCAAAGCATTGATGATGTCAGCGCTTTTAAATCACCAAAACACATCAAAAGTGGTGCTTTTAAACCACTCATATACCAGTATTTTGTATTCACAATACATTTTCATATTTTCAGGAGTATGTGCTTCAATATTACATAAATCCAATAATTGGAAAAGGACATAGACAAAAAAAATCTGGGAGCAGATTAATATTGTAAAAGGTCAACAGGAGAAGTAGGCTACCTGTGTAATCTCAGATTATCAGAGATTATCCCATAATTGTAGAGAGTGTGGTGCATACAGTAGATGCCATTATGGATGAAATTGTGATAATCCCCTTTAAAACAGCACCAGAGTAGATAGAAATGGTTGTCCTCAGAAAACATGAATAATTCAATAGTAATACTACTGTGATTTTGACAAACATTGCCAATAAACTGACTACCTGAAATTGCATCATCAGCTGTCATGTTCAATCCAATACAGTAATGAAGGACCACAAAAAATACAAAAGCTGCTCCCAGCATCGAAGGTCCATACCAGGTCAAACTGTGTGTTTGTATGTGTGTGTGTACAGTACGTGTGTGTGTGTGTGTGTGTGTGTGTGTGTGTGTGTGTGTGTGTGTGTGTGTGTGTGTGTGTGTGTGTGTGTGTGTGTGTGTGTGTGTGTGTGTGTGTGTGTGTGTGTGTGTGTGTGTGTGTGTGTGTGTGTGTGTGTGTGTGTGTGTGTGTGTGAGTACAGTATTATGTTTTGTTTTCATTCGAATATGTGATGTGAATCCTCGCGTAGCACCATCTACAGTACGCCTGGAAAATAAAGCTGAGTCCATGAGAATCCATCTAAGTGATTTAGCATAGTGCTGTAAGACATGGGCAGAATGGGCACATTAGGCCACCACCTCGCTGCCTGGCATTGACTGCCTGCCTGCCTCACCCTCTCTGCCCTGGCCTGGGCATAGCCCTCTCGTGAAAGAGCCACGGAGACAACTGACAACCCACTGGATCCAAACCCAACAACCCTCAACAGCTCTTCTCTCTCCCTCCCTCTCTGTCTCCCTGTGGCTGGAATACGACAGACAGCTCTTCTCTTCCTCCCTCTCTGCTTCCTGTGGCTGGAATACGACAGACAGCTCTTCTCTTCCTCCCTCTCTGTCTCCCTGTGGCTGGAATACGACAGACAGCTCTTCTCTTCCTCCCTCTCTGTCTCCCTGTGGCTGGAATACGACAGACAGCTCTTCTCTTCCTCCCTCTCTGTCTCCCTGTGGCTGGAATACAACAGCTCTTCTCTTCCTCCCTCTCTGTCTCCCTGCAGCTGGAATACAACAGCTCTTCTCTTCCTCCCTCTCTGTCTCCCTGTGGCTGGAATACGACAGACAGCTCTTCTCTTCCTCCCTCTCTGTCTCCCTGCGGCTGAAATACAACAGCTCTTCTCTTCCTCCCTCTCTGTCTCCCTGTGGCTGGAATACGACAGACAGCTCTTCTCTTCCTCCCTCTCTGTCTCCCTGTGGGTGGAATACGACAGCTCTTCTCTCTCTTCCTCTCTGTCTCCCTGCGGCTGGAATACGACAGCTCTTCTCTCTCCCCCTCCCTCTCTGTCTCCCTGTGGCTGGAATACAACAGCTCTTCTCTCTCTTCCCCCCTCTCTGTCTCCCTGTGGCTGGAATACAACAGCTCTTCTCTCTCTCCCTATCTGTCTCCCTGTGGCTGGAATACAACAGCTCTTCTCTCTCTCCCTCCCTCTCTGTCTCCCTGTGGGTGGAATACGACAGCTCTTCTCTCTCTTCCTCTCTGTCTCCCTGCGGCTGGAATACGACAGCTCTTCTCTCTACCCCTCCCTCTGTCTCCCTGTGGCTGGAATACAACAGCTCTTCTCTCTCTTCCTCCCTCTCTGTCTCCCTGTGGCCTCCCTCTCTGTCTCCCTGTGGCTGGAATACAACAGCTCTTCTCTCTCCCTCCTTCTCTGTCTCCCTGTGGCTGGAATACGACAGCTCTTTCCTCTGCAGTGACTCTGCTACATATTTCTGCAGATGCATATGCAACCACAGACTTGGGCCCATCTGTTTTTCCCTAGCCGGGTTCCTAAAGCGTTTCTGTGAGAAAATGCCTGACAAACAGACAGAGAGAGAGAGAGAGAGAGAGAGAGAGAGAGAGAGAGAGAGAGAGAGAGAGAGAGAGAGAGAGAGAGAGGAAAAAGGCTCTCAGGATCAGTTCGGGTCTATTTTCACTTTCAACAGCTGTGTTTTACTTCAGAAAATAAGAAAAATAAGGGTAATGGACTGGTGTCTTTATTTAAGTGAGGTAAGCTAGTGTGTGAATAATTAATGACGCTGGACACCTGCCTAGGCTTCCACTTCAATACAGTATCCCCTCCATTTTGATTCCATACAATCTGTCATTCCATTCAGACTTCAGGCACCTTTGTTGATGATGGCAGTGATATCATTGATTCTCTCTGCTCCGTCACAGGTGTGTCATCAGAATGAATTATCCCACTGAGCCAATCAGAGCGAAGAAGCTTGATTGGAATCACGCTGACACAAACAGTTGGAATCACCGATAGAAAAAAGCCTATTAGAAGAAGTAAGAAGTCGAGTTTCCAAGAGTTTTGGCCCAAACTTTTCTCTCCGTTTAGTTTTGTCAGCACTTCTCACCGAGGATAAAGGCAATGAAGTCCCACTCACTTAACTCAGCTTTTCCAGGTCAGTCGCAGGCCTTTTCAGAGTTCAGACCTGAGAAGAACTCACTCCAAAGGATACTTATTCTCTCTGGCTCAATCTCTCTCTCTCTGGCTCAATCTCTCTCTCTCTGGCTCTCTCTGGCTCTCTCTGGCTCTCTCTGGCTCTCTCTCTGGCTCTCTCTCTGGCTCTCTCTCTCTCTCTCTCTCTCTCTCTCTCTCTCTCTCTCTCTCTCTCTCTCTCTCTCTCTCTCTCTCTCTCTCTCTCTCTCTCTCTCTCTCTCTCTCTCTCTCTCTCTCTCTCTCTCTCTCTCTCTCTCTCTCTCTCTCTCTCTCTCTCTCTCTCTCTCTCAATTCAACTTGCTTTATAAGCATGACGTAACAATGTACATATTTCCAAAGCTTACTTTGGATATTTACAATATTAAGATAATAAGAATCAAAATTGCCAACAGGACAACAGTAACAACAATAACCAAAGGTCAAAATAACCACATATTTAACAATAAGCATAGAGGTCATGTGCAGGTTGGATGGTCTGTCAGACACTGTCCCTCAACTTATGGCAGGCAGCAATGTAGTGCGCTGCCAACCCACAGCTCTCTGCGTCCTCCCCCAACAGGACAGGTAGCCTACTCTCATCAGAGAGGTCTTTGAAACCTTGAATAAGGGTTTCAAATTTGGGGAAATGACACTATCTAATTGTTTTATATCTTTGACATTTTGTCAGGAAATTCAGCTCTGTCTCAGGTTCTGCTGTGGTGTAGTGGTTGCACAGCCTTTCCTCTACAGGGAGCCAGGTTTTCCTGTGTCTACCCTTCTCAATGGCAAGGCTGTGCTCACTGAGCCTGTACTGTCAAGGTTTTTCTAAGTTTTTGATCAGTAACCATGGTCAAATAGTTAGCCACGGTGTACTGTCGATTTAGGGCCAGACAGCACTGCATTTTGCTCTGTGCTTATGTTTCCCAATAAGCAATGTCGTTTTGTTTTGATTGTGTTGTAATTAGTTTTATTCTGATTGATTGGATGTTCTGGTCCTGATGCTTCAGTGTGATAGTAGAACAAGTTAGAACATCTCACTCTCCCACTCTCCCACTCTCTCACTCTCCCACTCTCCCACTCTCCCACTCTCCCACTCTCTCACTCTCTCACTCTCCCACTCTCTCACTCTCCCACTCTCCCACTCTCCCACTCTCTCACTCTCTCACTCCCACTCTCCCACTCTCTCACTCTCCCACTCTCTCACTCTCCCACTCTCTCACTCTCCCACTCTCTCACTCTCCCACTCTCTCACTCTCCCACTCTCTCACTCTCCCACTCTCCCACTCTCCCACTCTCTCACTCTCACTCTCCCACTCTCCCACTCTCCCACTCTCTCACTCTCTCACTCTCTCACTCTCTCACTCTCTCACTCTCGGTCCCTGTAATCTATAACGAAGGCCTTTGAATTCACCACAACGTTGTTAGGTAGTGGAATGGTGGGGTAGGGAGAAGTGCTACTTGACAAAGGGAGGACAATACACAGTGGCCCTGTTCAGGAGCCCTGCTCTCATTGCAGAAAACTTCACGTTTCCCTTCCCTTAGCCACGTTGTGATGACATGCCGAACCATTGCCCAATTTATTTAAGTAAGACATCCTGAAAGGTATGCATATCTGAGACAGAAACAACTTCATCTCAAATCTACCAGGCCACTTAAAAGATACACCCTCTTAAGATTCTAACAATTACTATTAATACATGCTATATTCAAATAAGCCTCCAGGAATGTGGTTCATGGTATCAGCCATAACACATTAGGAAGCATCGCGAACACAGGGGCGAGGAAGTAGCTCTGAGACTAAACTTAGCCAAACCAATTGATTGGGCTAATCTTCCCTGCAGGAAGTGCACTTGAAGGATTTCCTCTGACCGAATAGGTGGGTAAAAAAAAGGGACACAATGAGGCCGGAAACCAATTTGTTGTTGTAAGAGTTATACGTCTTATTGGTTTGTCATATTGCTGCGGCAGAGCCAGCTCTATACGTTAAGATCAGCAGAAAGGAGCTGGAGTTGCCATCTGTTAGGGAGGAGTAGAGACCTGGTTAAGAAGTGAGGCCCCAGTGTAGCTGACATTATGGGGCCACAGCTTTAGGCTCTTACTGCTTACAGTAGCGCTCCAGAGACACAACTAAGTTCTGCATGTTCAGGGTTTACTTGGTGAGTGCCTGTATAAACCAGCGAAGGTTACTTACTTTACTTCATTCATATGAAGACAAAATACCAGTAAATCACTGATCCTTTTAGCCATAACCTTTCACCCTTACCTCAGCAGCAGGGATCCCTTCTGGTGGGCGGCACTGAAGAAGAACTTCCTGTTCCAGAGACACTTCCTTTCCCAGGGGCTCCTGGTCAAACGTCTTCCTGAGATCTGGAGGACAAAAATGGCAACCAACCATAAATAAACATTAACATATCCCTCACATTCTACACATGATGTATGTAATAATGAGGATGCTGAATTATTTCACTGGTGTCTTTTGATGAAAAAAAGACTTAGAAGGTTTTAGACTGTCGTTCTCAGTGCGCAGCTAGCAAATACAGTACTGCATAGGGCCAATAGAGCAGTCTCTGTGAGAAATAAAGCTTGACTTCTCTTTCTCACTTTCTGTCCTCTTATTGCACAGAGAGCCTGAAGAATCAGAGGTGGATGGCAGGGAGCTGCTGAGAAAGGGATCACTCTCCCTCCTCTAATAAAAAGCCACTAGTTCTCCAGTGTGTGAGCCTGATGGAGTAGGGCAGGACTGGGACCGGGGGGGGCGTCATGCTACACTGGAACCCAAAGCTCATTAGATATATATCACCACCTGCTGGGATACGGTCTGGCAGAGGAGCTGCAGAAATAATATGGTGACGAGAAGGGAGAGAGAGCGAGAGAGGGAGGGAGGGAGCGAAAGAGAGAGAGAAAGAAAGAGAGAGGGAGCGAGAGAGAGGGGGAGAGAGAGGGGAGGAGAAAGGGGGAGTGAGAGAGAGAGGGAGAGAGAGAGGGAGAGAGGGGGGGAGTGAGAGAGAGAGGGAGAGAGGGGGAGGGGCATAGAGGGAGAGAGAGGGCTTGAGAGGAGAGAGATTTGGAGAGAGTGAGGGGGAGAGGGGGGGGGGAGCAAGAGAGAGAGACTGGGCTTGAGGTAGATTGTGTAAGAGGACAGGGGGAAGGGAGCTGTAGCGCTACAATTGCTAGAGAACAGACTCAGTGGAGTATTAAGTACACACTCGTACTCCCAAACTACAGTGACAGCACTTTCCACAGCCTACAATGTCCCGGCTCTGCTTATCATTTTAACTGTCTGACACAGGAGCCCATTTAATCAAACCCAGTAACCACATTTAATGAATAGTCTAGAATAACATTGTTCCTGTAACAAAAAACATGCTTCAGTTAATGTTGTAGTGTTTCTTTTTCTTTAAATCTGTAAACATTTTGTACTGTGTGTGAATTTAAATGTACAGGCAGCTCGGTGAGACATTTTTTTGGACACAAAGTTGTAGCCCATAGTGTCAAAGAGCACACACACACACAAGTAACTCCCTGCCAGTGTGTAATCCCTGAGAATGGGTTGGAGGAGCTCACATGAAGCCAACTCTTGACTATCAATGTTAAACCAAGCATGGACCAGCCCTGCTTACAAAGCAAAGGAAGCCCAGAGCTGAAAGGTAAGCCAAGCTGGAAATCCCATATGCTCTGAAAGTACACTGTGTCTCTAGAAGTCAAGGGTTTCCTGTGGAGTTTCAACACCTCAGCCACCCTCAGGGCAAAACCAAGAAGAAAAGCATATTTGTGCATTGTGAATGGAGTTATACATCAAACTCTCTTTATGTCAGTTTGTGAATAATGTCAATTAAATGGTATTCAGGTATTTCTGCTGTAGGGCCAGATGAGCATGCCATCAGAGTGACGTGGTGAGGTTGGACCCAGGTGCAGAGAAGAGACCAGATGAGGAATCAGTGGTTAAGGATAAACAGAAATACTTGACTGATAAACAGTAGCTGCAGGATACTTGGAGAAAAAAAAACACAGCCTGAAAAGCTCACTCAGGAAGCGAACGCACATGGTAAACAAGGACCACAGAATCCTCATTCCACTGCGAAAGGACCGCCCCTGCTCTGGTGTACGAGGCGTCCTCCTCCACCACAAAGGGACGAGTTGGATCAGGGTGAACGAGGATGGGTCCAGAGGTGAAACGTCCCTTGAGCTCCATGAATGCCCTGGACTTGCGGGTAAGGACTGCGAGATGCGCTGCCACCGCACCAAAGTTTCGTATAAAAAGTCGGTAAAAATTGACAAACCCGAGGGACCGCTGGACCTGCTTGAGTGAGGTGGGACGGGGACAGCCGGCAACCGCCTCAATCTTTACGGGGTCCATATGCATTCCTGCAGTAGAAATAATGTGAGCCAGGAAGATCAAGATGTCATTGAGGTAAACAAAGATGAACCGATTCAACATGTCCCTCAGGGTGTAATTGACCAATGCTTGAAAGACTACTGGTGAGTTCGATAACGGTATGACCAAATATTCATAGTGGCCACTAGGGGTGTTAAAGGAAATCCTCCACTCATCTCATCTGATTCTCACCAGTTTGTAAGCATTGCGGATGTCCAGTTTGGTGAAGAATTGGGCCCTTTGGACCTACTCCAATGTGGAGGACATCAAGGGTAGGGGGTAACGATTCTTGATCGTAATCTGGTTCAGCCCTCTGTAATCGATGCAGGGATGCAGGCCTCCATCCTTCTTACCTACGAAGAAGAATCCTGCACCAGCAGGCAATGTAGAGGGACGAATGAAACCTGCCTCCAGCGACTTCCGGATGTAATTGTCCATGACTGCTGCTTCAGGGGTTTGAGAGGGAGTACAGACAACCCTGGGGAGGTGTGGCGCTGGGTAGGAGTTTTATGGCACAGCCGTAAGGACGATGAGGGGGAAGGGTGGCGTCTGCCTCTTACTGAAGGCCTCCCAGAGGTCGAAGTATTCGGAAGGGAGAGCAGAAAAGTCTTGGTCTTTAAGGGATGACACGGCGAGGCATTTAGTCTGGCAGTCCCCAGTCTAGTAGGTGTCCCATGGACCAGGAAACGAGTGGGGTTTGTAGCGCTAGCCAGGGGTACCCTAGGATAAGGGGGTTCTCGGGAGCAATGATCAACAGTCTCAGAGTGGTTCACCCCAACATGCAGTAGAATGGGCTTGGTCTGATATTCCACCTGACCGGAGCCAATGGGCCGTCCGTCCATCGAGGGCTTGAATCTGCAGAGGGATGGTACATTTCACACAGGGGATCTGTAACTCTCTGGCGAAGTCTTGATCAATGAAATCATCCGTGGCCCAGTCCACAAAGGCTTGAATCTGGTGCTGACGGTTGTCCCAGTGGAGGATTGTGGGTAGTAACAGGCAGTGACTGAGTAGCCCAGAGGTAACTGCACAGCTCATCAGGGCCTCCTCCTGTCCTGGCGAGCTCTGGCGTTTCCAGTCAGCTCTGGGCAAGTAGCATGGAGATGACAGAGACCTCCGCAGTAGAGGCAGCAAGGTTGGACCCAGGTGCAGAGAAGAGACCAGACGAGGAATCAGTGGTTAAGGATAAACATAAATACTTTACTGAGAAACGGAAGCCGCAGGATCACACTACACTTTCAAAAATAACAAACACTAAGTCTCAAACTCACTCAGGCAACGAACGCACACGGTAAACAATTCAAGCTTCTCCAAAGGACCACAGAGAACACATATATTTTAACAAGGACATCTAGGAGTGGCTCCAGCCGCGGAGCCATGAAGACCACCACGTAATTGTTTGAAGTCTCTAACAATACCCGGATCCAGGATGTCCAGGGCAGGCACCCACGCCCGCTCCTCGGGACCCTAGCCCTCCCAGTCCACCAGGTACGGTAGGGTCCCTCGAACCCGACGAGCCTCCAAAAGATGCCGGACCGTGTCTCTAGATCCGTCTGCCACCCTCTGGTGCCAGAAGGAACCATGGTAATCAGTGAGCTAGTGGACAGACATAGTGGGTACTGGAAATAAGGACTTTAAAATTGACAGATTTACAACAGAATATTACCCTTCAGAAAGTCATAGACAGAGAGTCAACGATAGTCGATGTGGTCGTGATGATGTGAACGAGAGCTATACTAATTTCTTTGGGTCAGAACTACTCTAAGCACCTCTCAGTATCCATGGAAACCATCCGTTGGGGTAGTTAAGGGTTCCACCAACTTTTGTAGACAGATTCTGGAAGGACATAACATAGGGCTGTTACAGACATCTTGTGCGAACGTAAAATGACGATTTATGGTTTTAGATGGCTTTAGCATTTTGTTTTTTGGATTCTGAAAGAAAGGAGATCTGCTGACACGCAGATAAAGAAAATGTGAGCATCGACAGATGGATAGTGAAACGTCTTTTATGGAAGTAACCACAAAATGTTCCTCCCAGCTGGTTCAGAAATGGTCTCCTCATCACCATTGTAATTTGAGCAAAATAGAAACCACAAAGTGGAAAAGAGTGGATTTGATGCCTACATCCACACTATGTGACTGCTCCCCACTGGCATGTCTGAAACTGCTGCTGACACAGTGAGTGAGTGAGTGAGTGAGTGAGTGAGTGAGTGAGTGAGTGAGTGAGTGAGTGAGTGAGTGAGTGAGTGAGTGAGTGAGAGAGAGAGAGAGAGAGAGAGAGAGAGAGAGAGAGAGAGAGAGAGAGAGAGAGAGAGAGAGAGAGAGAGAGAGAGAGAGAGAGAGAGAGAGAGAGAGAGAGAGAGAGAGAGAGAGAGAGAGAGAGAGAGAGAGAGAGAGAGAGAGAGAGAGAGAGAGAGAGAGAGAGAGAGAGAATGCATTGGTTTGAGTCCGATCAAACCAATGCTATTAAAGAGTTGTGATGTTGGGCAGCAGGCTGGAATACTGTCAGACTGAAGGAGAGAGGAATGCCAAGAGAAGAATCACTCAGAAAGCCTCTGAAATGCCAATACCATAGTACAGCCATTGGCAGAGTTTGAAGACAGAACTATGTAGACAATGGGGACTATTTTAAGGTGGCTGAGCATTTAACAACTCTCCAGTCATTCTCCATGGCAGACATTTGGAACTATTTCAGAAGAAGTCTCAATTCCATGACATAAATATAACTCTCTGAGTCACTCAGTAGCCAGCCTGCTCTGGGATTTAAGGTTATACATGTTAATTATCTCTCTAGTCCGTACATAGTCTGTCCGTCCATTTGATATCGAGTCCAAATGCCTCTTCCCAAAGCTGGACTTCAGCTGGTTTCAGTTAGAGGACTATCAAGAGAGAGGGAAGTCCAACTGGAATTGAAACAGCTTATTGATCATCTCACCACTCGACATCCCCTGCTGGAGGAGAAGAGCTTAACTTTGAGATGTTCTCATAACAGAATACATTAGCACCAGACTTTAGCCAAAACCCCGCTGTACACCATAACAGCCGGATCAGCACCAGGGACCAAATAGCCCTGAAACACAAGTACTAGGAGAACTGAAGTTCTATTTCAACCTCATGTCTGTCTTTAGGAGCATATGGTGCATTTCAACCTCATGTCTGTCTTTAGGAGCATATGGTACATTTCATGTTGAACTGGAAAGTTTGCATTGAAAGCAATTTCCGTAAAGATCAAATATGAAATTAAAAGATTGGCTCGTGCGTATAAGATTGAGGGAAACGTATTCAGATGTACAGTAGCTTTGGGGAATTTGGCAGTATGCTGTTTTTTTTATCAGAGAGAGAGAAGTGTGTGTGTGAGAGAGAAATGGAGGAACAGAGAGTGAAAAGAGTAGCTCCTGAGTGATATTTATGAACCGTGTCTCCTTCCTCTCTGTTCTCCTCCTCCTCCTCCTCCTCCTCCTCCTCCTCCTCCTCTCCCAGGCTCAGGCGATGTGGAGCTGGGTGAGCAGCAGGGTATAAGGCTGAGTAGACATTCCTGTGGGAGTCACACCATTCCCTGTTACACCACAGAAATACCTCAGCCTCCCCAGGCCTCCCTTACAGGCCCCAGCTACCACCACATTTGACTGCCATTATGCTAAGTGCATGGTGTTTGGCTTCTTGTCCTGCGAAATTACAGAAGTCTCACAGTCATGGGTTATTTCGACGCATTCTCTCCCCCACTTAATACACCTATAAACCCTGATGCAGATGTAAACTAGAGGACTGGCGACCAGAGAGAATTACCAAGGTGAAACTTAATTAGATGAATGTGAGCTTTACTAGTTTTGTGAAAAATAACAACGCCACAAACACATACAATTTCAGCTTCTAGGTTCAGTATAACGGGTTTAATTACCTGGGTCAATCGAAGGACATTTTTTGTTGGTTTTTCGGAGAAGTCATTCATTTCATTTGCTTGTGTACCCATTTCAGCGTCTCTATTGTGTTTAATGACGCTATCGAAATACCTCAAGAATGGTGGCAAGTCATTCTGAGGTCACAACAAGTACAGAATGTCACAGTAAAGTTGCATAGGAATAAACCACCAGGTAGAACTATAAGCATCCCGTGACCTGTCGGTCAGGTCACAGGTATCTAGAGTAACCATGGAGAGGAAAGTGGAGTCAGGTAAATCACTGGCCAATGAGAGTCCATGTCATTTTAGCAGAAGGGAAACGTGGGCTGCAATAAATCACAATAACACACACCCAAACAGTCACGAACGTACCACAAATCACAGTGGGCGGGAAGAATAGTCCAGGTCCACCGAGGACAGCCTTTATGACACCACCTGCCTCACAGTGTTAACATTGATCACATTGATCACTAGCCCCCCCCCACCACCACCCAAGCACCACCTGAATTTATCAGCCCTGAGTGTTACTTAGCCCCTGATTAAACCATCTGTTTGAGGGAGGGGAGGGAGGGGGACAAGGGGGAGGGGGACTAGTCCAGAGTTTCCATTAGTCTCCAGAGGGACTGTGGCTATCTATGAGGTGGCCTGGGTCTGCCAGGAAGCCCAGGAGAGAGAGGAGCTACAGTAATCCATTCAGGACAATCTAATAGTGGGCAAGAGGGATCCATTCTAATAGCAGAGGAAGAAGGATCCATTCTAATAGCAGAGGAAGAAGGATCCATTCTAATAGCAGAGCAAGAGGGATCCATTCTAATAGCAGAGGAAGAAGGATCCATTCTAATAGTAGAGGAAGAAGGATCCATTCTAATAGCAGAGGAAGAAGGATCCATTCTAATAGCAGAGGAAGAAGGATCCATTCTAATAGCAGAGGAAGAAGGATCCATTCTAATAGCAGAGGAAGAAGGATCCATTCTAATAGCAGAGGAAGAAGGATCCATTCTAATAGCAGAGGAAGAAGGATCCATTCTAATAGCAGAGGAAGAAGGATCCATTCTAATAGCAGAGGAAGAAGGATCCATTCTAATAGCAGAGGAAGAAGGATCCATTCTAATAGCAGAGGAAGAAGGATACATTTTAATAGCAGAGGAAGAAGGATCCATTCTAATAGCAGAGGAAGAAGGATCCATTCTAATAGCAGAGGAAGAAGGATCCATTCTAATAGCAGAGGAAGAAGGATCCATTCTAATAGCAGAGGAAGAAGGATCCATTCTAATAGCAGAGGAAGAAGGATCCATTCTAATAGCAGAGGAAGAAGGATCCATTCTAATAGCAGAGGAAGAAGGATCCATTCTAATAGCAGAGGAAGAAGGATCCATTCTAATAGCAGAGGAAGAAGGATCCATTCTAATAGCAGAGGAAGAAGGATCCATTCTAATAGCAGAGGAAGAAGGATCCATTCTAATAGCAGAGGAAGAAGGATCCATTCTAATAGCAGAGGAAGAAGGATCCATTCTAATAGCAGAGGAAGAAGGATCCATTCTAATAGCAGAGGAAGAAGGATCCATTCTAATAGCAGAGGAAGAAGGATCCATTCTAATAGCAGAGGAAGAAGGATCCATTCTAATAGCAGAGGAAGAAGGATCCATTCTGATTTGAGGGAAAGGTTAGCCCTGGCAGGCTGCTGATCATGGCTGATTATGTGGAGGTGGAGGCATTGGCAGACTCACCATTAGGCAGAAGAGGCAATTGCCTCAGGCCTCACATCATCAAGGGGCCTCATGAGCTGGGCATTAACTTTGTTTTGCTCCATTCGAGGTCAAATAAATAAATGAATACAAAAAAAATCCCCATCCAAATCTGTCTGTTTAAGCTCGAGATATCTGTCGGCATGGGCTCAATCCACTGCATCTGCAGAGGGCAGAGCTACAGTACAGAGCTACAGTACAGAGCTACAGTACAGAGCTACAGTACAGAGCTACAGTACAGAGCTACAGTACAGAGCTACAGTACAGTCAGGGGTGTTTGTCAGACTGTCTCGAAAATGGTTCTCTCACGAACACATCTGTAGTGTCCAAATGGTTTGGCCTACAAAATGAATATGACCCCTCTAAGGAAATATGAGACTCTCACAAACACAATGGTGTTCTCCATTTTTCTCTACAGGACTCGTCTGAAAGTAACCCGGTACTTGCCCGAAAGATATATAGAAGTGAATCGGGAATGTGCACGTAAAAGGTATACAGGTAATTCCATGGTAAAAAACATTTGTTGCACATACGATACTAATCTAGTGAGCATTATTGGAGCTGCGCCCCAAAAAACGTCATTTGATTGGTTTGACGTGTAGCGAGATGTCCCTGATTTACCTACTTAGCTATTTCTCTGCTGTGAACTTCCCCAGGCTTACCCGTATTAGAGGAGCCTGGTTGTCGACGAGGCTAGCTTACAGACTGGCCTCTGCAGGGGGCCTCCGAATCACTAAGTCCACCCATAGGTGGAGCTGAAGGTGGAAGTAGAGGTGGAACAGCTAATGATGTGGAGGTAGAGGTGGAGAGCAGCGGGGGAACTCTGTGGAGAGACTGCAGGGGACTACTCCATCAGTCAGTGGCTGGCCTGGCATACCAACACAGGTAGCCTACGGCTAAAGTAAGGTGGAAGACAGAGCTGGTAAGATGAGAGCAACTGAACTGGCCTTGAAGCTATGTGCAATGGGCCCAGGCTTGTGACTTTAGTAGGACTGTATAGGCAGTCGTAACTGATGAGTAGTAACAGAGGGACGAGCTCAGTTCTTTCTCAGAAACCTAGTTGTGTGTTATCCTGACAGGGTCCCTGAAAGGCTTCAGTTGCGGGCCCTCTGACACCCGTCACAATGGACATCGAAGCACTAAGTGTCCCCAAACTGGATTCAGGCGTAATCGTAAAAGAGTACATGTAAATCTGGCTCCCTACATTTAGTATGATATGTTACATTTCATATAGTATGTATTCATTTGTGTATGTCCATCGCCCATTTCGTTTTGAATTATAATTCACATGATATGTTACGAATTGCAATTCGTACAGTATGTTACGTTTTTGCAAAATGTATCATAAGTTGCAAATTTCTATTTGTTATTGCTACCGTTAGCTAGGTGGCTAACATTGGCTAGGTTAGGGGTGAAGATTTAGGTTAAAGGGTTAAGGTTAGGGTTAGGGGAAAGGTTAGTAACATGCTAAGTAGTTGTAAAGTAGCTAGTTAGCTAAAATGCTAAAGGTGTCCGTTATGAGATTCGTTATATGGCATGATACGCCTACCCATCCACCCCGACCTTCCCTCTTCCGTTTTTTTCCTTAAGTAACCTTCTGTCTTATGTAACCATACCCAATGTAACATATCATACCAATTTGAGTGTCTGAGATTTACATTTACTGTTACGTCTAGTCTATGAGACCAGGTTGGTGTCCGAGAGACCTCGGTCACTCTATTAAAGAAAAGGAAAGACTGGACACAACATAGGCGGAAGTCAGAAATGCATAAGGTTCTGAAGATTGAAGCCCTGTGACTCAGAGAAGATAAAGCGTGGAAAGATGTGTAAAAAGTAAATTGATCACTCAACAACCGAAAGACATACAAATACTCAGTTCTCTCTCTCTCTCTCTCTCTGCCTTAGAGTTTCCACTTCCCTTCATGTTTTGATTGCCACATCCTTCGGGTGAAATAAAAATGGTTTAAGCACGAGTGAAGAAATAAGCGTGTTGTTGCTGGAAGACTTGTTTGTATTTGGTATACTTGCCAGTCAAATTACTAACATAAGAAAAGGGAATTTGAGGACCACCAACAAATAAACGGAAACGTTGGCAGAAACATGTATTTTATCCTTTCTACTTCGTGTATACAACCCTCCCTGTCTCTGTTTCTCTCCATTTATACAGAATGTGACTGGAGTTTATGGGTTGTTTTAAGGGCCATTAGTCGCGAGAGCCCTTTCTTGACTGCCTGTCAAACTGTTTCTGTTGTACATGAGAATGTATCTGAACTCTCAGTGACTGGTGGCTTCTTTGACTGTCAGGACAAGGGATGGGGACAGGAATGAGTCCCAGTATGGGGACAGGAATGAGTCCCAGTATGGGGACAGGAATGAGTCCCAGTATGGGGACAGGAATGAGTCCCAGTATGGGGACAGGAATGAGTCCCAGTATGGGGAAAGGAATGAGTCCCAGTATGGGGACAGGAATGAGTCCCAGTATGGGGACAGGAATGAGTCCCAGTATGGGGACAGGAATGAGTCCCAGGATGGGGACAGGAATGAGTCCCAGTATGGGGACAGGAATGAGTCCCAGTATGGGGACAGGAATGAGTCCCAGTATGGGGAAAGGAATGAGTCCCAGTATGGGGACAGGAATGAGTCCCCGTATGGGGACAGGAATGAGTCCCAGTATGGGGACAGGAATGAGTCCCAGTATGGGGACAGGAATGAGTCCCAGTATGGGGACAGGAATGAGTCCCAGTATGGGGACAGAGTTTTGGGGTTACAAGGGGGATATGGGTGAAGGGTTGATGGGTACTTACAGGCGATGCGGACGTGGGCCTTGCGGCTCTTGGTGGTCCCTGCAGAGCTCCAGGCTACACACTGACACCAGAAGTCCTCTGGCCCAAACAACTCCTCCACTTGCTGCCTTGTGATCTCAATACTGGCTTCTCGCACCACCAAGCCTGTGGAGGGGTGAGAGGGGGAGAGGGAGAGAGAGTCAGGACACCGGATCTACAGTATGCAGAGGTAGAGCCAACACTAGCCTTGGGTAGAGAGAGGAGACATTCAGAAGACTGAGCCAAAGCAATTTGAGGGAAATAATAGCTTAATCAAGTGAAATGAATGTTGCCCTCCCTGAGCATGGGCCTGAGAGTGTGCCAGCAGCACAATCTAAAGCTTCATTAAGAGGTTGTCAATGGTAACCTTTCACACCTGGGAAAGGAAAAGAGAGGAAATAAGAGGAAGACACTAATACCAGATCCAAACAGATACAGAAGGCCACACACCACAACACCGCTCCTCCATTTAATATTAATACAGTTAAATGATCCATTGCATCGCATCTCAAAATCAGTCCACTGTCAAGACGGCTGCTTCTGGCGGCTGTTTGGCAATGGGTATCCCTGTGTGCTCTGTGCTGTGGGAGGAAGCCTGGCCCATATTGTGGTGAGTTGCAGTGGGATGGAGTTGTTCAGGTCCGGGGCTGTGCATGGGCCTGTGGGGGGAGGAAGCCTAGCAGTCTGATTAGCGTCATGGCTAACACAATCCTGTTTGCTAACTCCTCTGATTACTGCTCATCTGGGTGCCAGGGCCCAAACAAACAAATCAGCCCTGAAACAAACCCCTCTACCCACTGCACAGCTGCCCCTTCAGCTCAGATTACTGGGATAATGCTGTGTGTACTGTGTGTGCATGTACTGTGTGTGTGTGTGTACTGTGTGTGTACTGTGTGTGTGTGAGCGTGTGTGAGTGTGCATGTGTGAGTGTGCGTGTGCGAGTGTGCGTGTGCGTGTGTGAGTGTGAGCGCGCGATCGCGCGTGTGTGTATAGCTGGAAGTGCCAGGCTGCTTGGCACTGAGTATTCATGGATTATTCTTTGGTTTCTCAGCCCCTCATCCTTTTATCTTCTAATGTATTACTGAGAGGATTAGACAGTATGGAGGTGGAGGATCTGACAGTTCTCTGACAGGAGAAACTTAGCGACACAAACATTCAATACACACAACAATCTATCTATAGACAGATAGAGAGGAGTCCTATGGCAACAGCCATACACCATAAATAACAAACAATACAGTTGACAGTCTGCCGTATAAACTTTAGCTAATACAACTATTGATCCACAGTGTTGGGGAGAGAGACAGAGGGAGAGAGACAGAGGGAGAGAGAGAGAGAGAGAGAGAGAGAGAGAGAGAGAGAGAGAGAGAGAGAGAGAGAGAGAGAGAGAGAGAGAGAGAGAGAGAGAGAGAGAGAGAGAGAGAGAGAGGGAGAGAGAGGGAGAGAGAGAGAGAGAGAGAGAGAGAGAGAGAGAGAGAGAGAGAGAGAGAGAGAGAGAGAGAGAGAGAGAGAGAGAGAGAGAGAGAGAGAGAGAGAGAGAGAGAGAGAGGGAGAGAGAAAATCTGAAGTCAAATGTCTATTATTTGCTGATGATCTGGTGCTTCTGTCCCCAATCAAGGGGGGACTGCAGCAGCACATAGATGTTCTGCACAGATTCTGTCAGACCTGGTCCCCGACAGTACATCTCAGTAAGGCAAAACAATTGGTGTTCCAAAAAAGGTCCAGTTGCCAGGACCAGAAAAAAAAATTCCATCTAGACACCTTTGCCTAAACAATCAGCCCCACAGGTAACTTGCACAAAGCTGAGAGGCAAGGCAAGAAGGGCCTTCTAAGCCATCAAAAGGAACATCAAATTCGACATACCTAAAACAAATACTTGAATCGGTTATCAAACCCATGGCCCTTCATGGTTGTGAGGTCTGGGGTCCGCTCACCAACCAAGAATTCACCAAATGGCACAAACACCAAATTGAGACAAATTTGGTGTATAATATCCTCTGTGTACAACGTAAAACCCCCCAAAAATGCAGGGCAGAATCAGGCCGATACCCATTAATGATCAAAATCCAGAAAAGAGCTGTTCAATTCTACAACCATCTAAAAGGAAGTGATTCCCAAACCTTCCATAACAAAGCCATCACCTACAGAGAGATGAACCTGGAGAAGAGTCCCCTAAAGGAAGCGATTCCCAAACCTTCCATAACAAAGCCATCACCTACAGAGAGATGAACCTGCAGAAGAGTCCCCTAAAGGAAGTGATCCCCAAACCTTCCATAACAAAGCCATCACCTACAGAGAGATGAACCTGCAGAAGAGTCCCCTAAAGGAAGTGATCCCCAAACCTTCCATAACAAAGCCATCACCTACAGAGAGATGAACCTGGAGAAGAGTCCCCTAAAGGAAGTGATCCCCAAACCTTCCATAACAAAGCCATCACCTACAGAGAGATGAACCTGCAGAAGAGTCCCCTAAAGGAAGTGATCCCCAAACCTTCCATAACAAAGCCATCACCTACAGAGAGATGAACCTGCAGAAGAGTCCCCTAAAGGAAGTGATTCCCAAACCTTCCATAACAAAGCCATCACCTACAGAGAGATGAACCTGCAGAAGAGTCCCCTAAAGGAAGTGATCCCCAAACCTTCCATAACAAAGCCATCACCTACAGAGAGATGAACCTGCAGAAGAGTCCCCTAAAGGAAGTGATCCCCAAACCTTCCATAACAAAGCCATCACCTACAGAGAGATGAACCTGCAGAAGAGTCCCCTAAAGGAAGTGATCCCCAAACCTTCCATAACAAAGCCATCACCTACAGAGAGATGAACCTGCAGAAGAGTCCCCTAAAGGAAGTGATCCCCAAACCTTCCATAACAAAGCCATCACCTACAGAGAGATGAACCTGCAGAAGAGTCCCCTAAAGGAAGTGATCCCCAAACCTTCCATAACAAAGCCATCACCTACAGAGAGATGAACCTGGAGAAGAGTCCCCTATGCAAGCTGGTCCTGGGGCTCTGTTCACAAACAAACCACATAGAGCCCCAGGACAGCAACACAATTAGACCCAACCAAATCATGAGAAAACAAAAAGATAATTACTTGACACATTGGAAAGAATGTACAAAAAAAAACAGAGCAAACACAAAACAGAGAATGCACAGTGGCAGAATACCTGGCCACTGTGACTGACCCAAACTTAAGGAAAGCTTTGACTATGTACAAACTCAGTGAGCATAGCCTTGCTATTGAGAAAGGCCACCGTAGGCAGACCTGGCTCACAAGAGAAGACAGGCTATGTGCACACTGCCCACAAAATGAGGTGAAAACTGAGCTGCACTTCCTAACGTCCTGCCAAATATGACCATATTAGAGACGCACATTTCCAGAAATAGACAGACACACAAAGAATTGGAAAACAAACCACATTTTGAAAAGTCCCACATCTACTGGGTGAAATACCACAGTGCCATATCACAGCAGTAATATCTTGACCTGTTGTCACAAGAAAAGGGCAGCCAGTGAAAAACAAACACCAGTGTAAATACAACCCATATCTATGTTCATTTATTTTCCCTTCTGTACTTTAACTATTTGCACATCATATGACATTTGAAATGTCTTTATTATTTTGGAACTTTTGTGGGTGTAATGTTTACTGTTCATTTGTATTGTTTATTTCACTTTTGTTTATTATTTACTTCACTTGCTTTGGCAATGTTAACATATGTTTCCCATGCCAATAAAACCCTTATAATTGAGAGAGAGAGAGTAGAGCTGTGTTGTAATAAGGTGGGGGCAGAGAGGGCAGACTGAGCCAGAGAGTCACTTTATAATCCACCATGCAAACTGTTCCTCTGCCCCCTCTCCTCCCATCTCCCCTCCAGCCACACCTCATATGTTTCCTCTACACCTCCCTGTCAAACTCTCTTGTCCTAACAAACAAGTTGAGCTGGGGTTAACTCTCCACTGAATTCGGATAGAGACTAGAGGAGCGTACGGTAGGGTCATTTGATAGGTAGATGTTTGGTGGGTTTTATCCCCTATGATAACTACCGTAAAACTTGAATGTAAACGCAGCGGTTCAAATAGCCACCTGTCCCTTTTAAAACGTTTCAAATAAATGTGTGTTTCAAATAAACGCTGAGAGTGTCACGTTCTGACTTTTAGTTCTTTTGTTATGTCTTTGTTTTAGTATGGCCAGGGCGTGAGTTGGGTGGGTTGTCTATGTTCGTTTTTCTATGATTTGGTATTTCTGTGTTTGGCCTGGTATGGTTCTCAATCAGAGGCAGCTGTCAATCGTTGTCCCTGATTGAGAACCATACTTAGGCAGCCTGTTTTCACCTTTGAGTTGTGGGTTGATCCTTTTCTGTTCAGTGTTTTTTTTTAAATTCACCGTTCAGGACTGTTTCGTTTCGTTCTCGTTATTTTGTTTTGTGTTCATGATAATCAATTATCAATATGGACACTTACCACGCTGCTCATTGGTCCTCCTCTTCTTCCACCAACAACGGCCATTACAGAGAGTAAATTACTGGTTTACGAGGTTACCATGAATGACCATTAATTGTTTACAAAGGTTTAATGTTTGATTTGTTACATTAAATTATTCTGTAATGGCTCAAAATATTGTGGCAATCATCCGTTTCTATCACCAGTAAGAAACTGTTAGACATTAGCTGCTAACAGCTGAGAACCGCTAGCTAACTAGTCAACAACTTTGGGAGTACAGACAGGAGAATAATTATTGTCAAGGAAAATGTTTTATTTTTCTCGAAATAGAGGTATACTAAGACAAAAGAAACGTGACACCGTGTATGAATGATAACGCATTAGTGCAGGAAATGAAGAAATTAATTAAAAACGCTGGATGTGAATGCTGGAATTAAACAATTAACTATGCAAATGAGCAAAAGCTAGGTGCATTAAGGAAATCGAGGCCTGGCTCAAATAGAAGCCTGTCTCTAATCAGCAACTGTTGTGTTCAATGATTTAAGCAAATAAAGGCCGGGCTATTAATTGGACTTTTACGGTGCCCTATTTCCCCATACACTCCCATCCATTACTGTAAGAATCCTCCTGAGCTGTGCACCTCTCTGTTTTCTCCACTCTATTTCTCCGGAGCGTACGGGTAGCCTCTAAAGGAAGAGGAGGAGAGAGAAGAGGAAAACACATGGCTGATTCCTTCAGGTTCAGGAGCTTTACACAGTCTCTTTGTACAGACACACAGACACCCAGCACACTGACGTCGTACACAACAGCTTAGCACTCATACAACATTTACACTGTGGGCCGACAGGCAGGCAGAGAGAGAGGCAAAGCTACCGCCATTCCGGCAGCAAACACAGCGTGTGTGTGTGAACGCGCCTTTGTGAGTCCTTGAACCTCTCTTTAGGTGTGTGTGTGTGCACGCACAGGTGTGTGCCTGCGTGTGTGTACAGGAGCGTGTTCGAGCCTTTGCGTGTGCATTTGAATGTGTGTGCATGCCGGCGTCTGTGAGTTTCTGTGTGTGTGTGAATGAGAGAGAGAGAGAGAGAGAGAGAGAGAGAGAGAGAGAGAGAGAGAGAGAGAGAGAGAGAGAGAGAGAGAGAGAGAGAGAGAGAGAGAGAGAGAGAGAGAGAGAGAGAGAGAGAGAGAGAGAGAGAGAGCTACTGTACAGATATTTAGAGAGATGGGTCAAGGGTCAGGAAGTTGGAAGAATATCACACAGAGTAGCAGAGTGGAAATCAATAGGGGTAACTATAAAAAGGGCCCGTATTCTCCATGGCTGGAAAGTGTGGCAGAATAAGTAGTATGTAAGAACCCAGTAGTGCCTGCCTCTGAGGAAGGCTTTAATGTCCACACAGAACAGGCGGCATCCATATGTTGATTTTTAGACTGAGTAAGTAAAGACACCTCCATATCTACGTCAATTCGCCATGTCCAGTCAAGACAATCAGGAATTGTAGCTCTGAGTCAGAGTAGACTGACAGACTAGACTCGTCTTTACAGCAATCACCATGTCCAGTCAACATGATAGCCGGCTACCACCCGGTACTCAACCCTGAACCTTAGAGAATGCTGCCCTATGTACATAGACATAGAACACCGGTCGCTTAATTCCTGTTTGCGTCCTGTTTTACCCACTTCATATGTACATACTGTATTCTAGTCAAGGCTCATCCTACATAACTACTACTGTACACACCTCTTCTATTCATATACTGTCCATATACTGTCTATACATACACCATACACATACATTTACATCCTGGGCTCTGGTCTGGAAGCCACATTCCTGCAATTCTATGTATTTAAATACTGTATATTTAAATACTGTATTCTCAACACAGCTCATTCTAATATTTCTACTACTGTACAATGCATTTTAGGTACACTGTTTATACACAATGCATATTTATGTATATACTGGATTCTTGACATAGCTTACTCTAATATATCTACTGCTATACATATCATTCTTAGTATAACTGGTGTGTAAATTCATCCGTTGTATATACACATAGAACACATTCACTGCTATTTAGATTGTTCATTGGATTCGTTCCGACATTTCAAGATTTCTTCATTTTCTAAATTATTTGTGCACTTTTGACATCTTACTACACTGCTAGGGAGCTAGTAACATAAGCATTTCACAGCACCCGCTATAACATCTGCTAAATTGTGTACGCCACCAATACACTTTGATTTGATGAGAAAGAGGATCATTTACACTCATCATTACATATACGATGCCAGCTATTGATTTTGGTCTGTGAAATGCGTGATAATGTGATATTCAAAGGACAATGTGATATTCAAAGGACAATGTGATATTCAAAGGACAATGTGATATTCAAAGGACAATGTGATATTCAAAGGACAATGTGATATTCAAAGGACAATGTGATATTCAAAGGACAATGTGATATTCAAAGGACAATGTGATATTCAAAGGACAATGTGATATTCAAAGGACAATGTGATATTCAAAGGACAATGTGATATTCAAAGGACAATGTGATTTTCAAAGGACAATGTGATTTTCAAACGGGAAGCTGCTTATCTGTCTCCTTTGTGAATCACTGTGACCACTACTAAAGCAAGCTCTATGCCTCATCTTTCTCGTGACATCAGACGGGACTGAGATCAGGGGGCGAGATTAACAGTTAAGCTCGGAGATCAGATAGTGACCTCATACCCTGACATCATACATTTACTTAGCTCGAACTACTAACCACATTTACCCTGTATTGTAAAATGTGATATGGTATCATTACAGTACTGACTACACACAGGGCTGAAATATACTTCTGGGAACAGAAGGCACGCAAACAAGCCACTGCAACCGATATCTCTACAGTGATCAGTGGCCTGAGATGTCGCTACCCCGTCTCCCACACACCCTCTGACTGTCCATTAGTTTGACACAAAATGATTCTCCAATCTGTCCCATTAAACGATAGCTGGCATGGGACTCTGGATGGACCGATGGAGATGATTCATTATTAATGCCATCATTAACGCTAGCTCCTTTTATTGATCTCTCGCTGGCATGCAGGCTGCTGGAGCAGCAGGCCCTGGGAGGGTTGGGGGCCCCAAATGAAGAGCAGCTCTCCTGTTTGATGCTACCAGACATAACTCTTACAGGATGGATGGTGAGCTGTGTGTCTCCAGTGTGTCTTACACAGCTACGCTGCTCATACATATAATTAACTCTGGGCTCATTTGTTCAGATCGATGCCTACAGCTCATCGGAGACTGGAGCTTGGAGATCAGCACAGGCCCGCCTCTCAACTTGTAGTGTATTCAAGGTTTAAAAAAGCTTCTAAAAAGGTTGTAATTTCCACTTAAACATTTCAGACTTGACAACAACAAAATAATGTATCAACCCGTACAAAAACATCTATTCATCGTAACGCACATAATAACTTGCATTTCCTGTTGCTGCAGCGTTAAGATAGTACATCTGTAGGCAGCTATAGTTTTTATGAGATGAAATTGAAATAGATTTCATCCTCGTCTTCGGGGGCGCAGAAAAACCCTGTTTAAAATGTTATACTAGCCTAACCCCCTGAACTAAATCTATCAATCAAACTCAAATCCGAGCATGACGTAAATCAAGATTTGGTAAGGACACAAAAACAACAGTATAGTTTACTCCCTGCAAGCGTTTGAGAGGTGAGATGAATGGTGCAGTTCTAGCGTGGGTGTTCCTCTAGTGAGGCAGCGCCGCACGTCTTCTACAGCAGGGCCATGGTGAAGCACAGCACTAATGATGCTGTTCCTCAGTCTGGGTAGGAAGGAGAGGCAGCAGCAGCAGCAGGCCAGCTGCCTCTATTTCTACACTGAGATAGAGACAGAAATACTTTGGCTGGAGCCTGCTGTCTGACTGACAACAAAAACACACCCTGTTTCTCCTTCTCTCTCTCCTTCGCTCGCTCTCTCCCTCTTTCCAGAACTCTCTCCGTCTCTCTCCATTGCTCTCTCTTTATCGTCACTCTCTCCCAACTCAGTCCCTTTCTCCATCTTTTTCCTTAGCAGTCTCTCTCTCCATCACCCCCTCTCAATCCCCCCTCTCTCCTCTAATCTACTGTCATGTTGTAGAGCGAGAGAATGTATGTGCACAGCCTGTGGGCTTTGGTGCAGGGAATGCAGTGTATGGTTGTGGTTGTATGAGTGTGTCAGTTAAGAACAAATTCTTATTTACAATGACAGCTTAGGAACAGTGGGTTAACTTCCTTGTTCAGGGGCAGAACGACAGATTTGTACCTTGTCAGCTCGGGGATTCGATCCAGCAACCTTACGGTTACTGTCCCAACGCCCTAACCACTAGGCTACCTTCCGCCGCATGTGTGCGGCCGTATGTGTGCGGTTGCATGTGTGCGGTTGCATGTGTGCGGTTGCATGTGTGCGGTTGCATGTGTGTGGTTGCATGTGTGTGGTTGCATGTGTGCGGCCGTATGTGTGTGGTTGCATGTGTGTGGTTGCATGTGTGTGGGTTGGTTGGTTTCCTTTTACCAGACAAGCTTTGTGCCACGATGGCAACCTCTTCTTTGTCAACGCAAAACTTTCCTTCACAACAGCTCAAAATCCTACAGCCTCATGTCAAGATCACAGTTTCTTTTTTCATATCTACACAGGTATATATAGTAGCTCTATGTGTGTGTGGTGTGTGATTTAGAATAGGTATGTTCAACCCTGGTTTCAGTTTACTTTAAGACAGTATGTGTGTGTATGCACATGACAGAGGGGGGGGTAGTCTGTGAGTGCAGGTGCAGGGATGTGATTATGTGTAGGTGTGATCCAGTGAGTGCAGGGATGTGTGTGTCTCTGAGCCCTGCGATTAAAGAGGGTAAATGCTGTGTGATTGCTACCTGTTGGCTACAGAAAGAAGTCCATTTCCCCCATCGGCAGCTGAATGCAGCCAATCAGCCGATGGCTGCTGTTTGTAATGGCTGTGGAGCCCAAAGCAGTAGACTTCAGTTAGAAACAGCCTCTCCACTCTGGGATTCACCATACAACCTCTACATGAAGGAGGACAAAACACTCCACACACACACACACACACACACACACACACACACACACACACACACACACACACACACACACACACACACACACACACACACACACACACACACACACACACACACACACACACACACACACACACACACACACACACTTCCTTTGAGATCCCTTGCAGTTGAGTGTGTTTCCCGTCCAGGTATCACGGGGTCTGGGTTGTGGTGTGGGTCCAGAGATGGCAGAACAGGCCGATCCGTGACCTGCAGATCTCATCCTAGTGGGTCAGGGATGGCCATCCAGTGGACAGGGTTTGTTGTAACACAGTATGTGGTCCAGGACTTTCGCACCGTATAGCAGAGTAGGGATGGCCGCATACTTTAGGGGCTCCCTCTGGTCGTGGTAAGCCAGACAGGGTGTCGCTAGGCAGACTGTTTAGGGCACCTTATATAGCCTCCTCCACATTCGGGGTGAGCAGAGTGGCTCCTTGCGGGCTGCTCAGTGGCAGCTACAGCTGCCGGGATGCACTCCTGCCTAATCCGAGTGCATGATAACCTTGTAATAGCTGCCGCCTTGGTGCTGGGTTGTGACTAGGAGCTTCCAACTAGCACTAGCCCGCTCCACTCGCCCTTCACATCTCCCAAGGACTTTGGATGTGTGGCGTTGAGCTGGCACAGTTTCAGTTGAGCGCATAAAGTTATTTACGTTGGGTGTCTGTTACACACCAGTCACAGCGCAGGGCTTAGCCAGGGACAGAGCCTGGGTCCAATGGCAAAGCAGGAACCGAGACGGTTCGGAGTCTCGCCGTACCAGAGCCCCGTTTTTCCAGCACGTTTCCAGGTGGTTTCAGACAGGCCTTCGTGGTAACCACGGCGGCCCGGGTGAGCAGTCTGACAATCCGGTACTTTGTCTGTTCCCACCACCCACGTTGTGGACGAGGGGGTGTTTTTTTATGTCAAAATGAAAAGTTCTCTGACTATTTGTTGTTGTGCACCGGGTATATATTGTAGCTCTACGTGTGTGTGGTGTGTGATTTAGAAGAGGTATGTTCAACCCTGGTTTCAGTTTACTTTAAGACAGTATGTGTGTGTATGCACATGACAGAGGGGGAACAGAGTGTCTGTGAGTGCAGGTGCAGGGATGTGATTATGTGTAGGTGTGATCCAGTGAGTGCAGGGATGTGTGTGTCTCTGAGCCCTGCGATTAAAGAGGGTAAATGCTGTGTGATTGCTACCTGTTGGCAACAGAAAGAAGTCCATTTCCCCCATCGGCAGCTGAATGCAGCCAATCAGCCGATGGCTGCTGTTTGTAATGGCTGTGGAGCCCGAAGCAGTAGACTCCAACAGACAGTCTGCATGGTTGCTTTGCTCACATACACACTTGGTCTGATGTCTTCGACATGTCCTGTCCAGGGTGTGTGTATGAACCATGTGTCCGGCTGCTGCGGGGCGGGGGTGAAGGTGAGGGTGGGGGTGAGGGTGTGGAGGAGTCGCGTCAGACATAAGGGTTTAGCATCAAGCCTGATTCTCACTATCTCTGTGACTCTGATAATGATACTGACCGATGTACAGAGAAACAGTCAAGAGAGAAGAAAAGGGAAAGAGTGGAGATAAGGACACAGAGAGAGAGAGTGAGAGAGTGAAAAGAGAGAGAGTGAGTGAGTGAGTGAGTGAGTGATATGGAGAATAAAGAGAGAAGAGAGAGAGAGAAGAAAGAGAGAAGGGAGAGAGAGAGAGAAGAAAGAGAGAGAGAGAAGAAAGAGAGAAGGGAGAGAGAAGAAAGAGAAAGGAGAGAAGAAAGAGAGAAAGAAGAAAGAGAGAGTAGAGAGAGAGAGAAGAAAGAGAGAAGGAAGAGAGAGAGAAGAAAGAGAGAGTAGAGAGAGAGAGAAGAAAGAGAGAAGGAAGAGAGAGAAGAAAGAGAGAAGGAAGAGAGAGAGAGAAGAAAGAGAAGAGAGAGAGAGAAGAAAGAGAGAGTAGAGAGAGAGAGAAGAAAGAGAGAGTAGAGAGAGAGAGAAGAAAGAGAGAAGGGAGAGAGAGAGAAGAAAGAGAGAAGAGAGAGAGAGAGAAGAAAGAGAGAAGGAAGAGAGAGAAGAAAGAGAGAAGGAAGAGAGAGAGATAAGAAAGAGAAAAGAGAGAGAGAGAAGAAAGAGAGAAGGAAGAGAGAGATAAGAAAGAGAGAGTAGAGAGAGAGAGAAGAAAGAGAGAAGGGAGAGAGAGAGAAGAAAGAGAGAAGAGAGAGAGAGAAGAAAGAGAGAAGGAAGAGAGAGAGAGAAGAAAGAGAAAAGAGAGAGAGAAGAAAGAGAGAGTAGAGAGAGAGAGAAGAAAGAGAGAAGGAAGAGAGAGAGAAGAAAGAGAGAGTAGAGAGAGAAGAAAGAGAGAAGGGAGAGAGAGAGAAGAAAGAGAGAAGAGAGAGAGAGAAGAAAGAGAGAAGGGAGAGAGAGAGAGAAGAAAGAGAAAGAGAGAGAAGAAAGAGAGAGAGAAGAAAGAGAGAAGGGAGAGAGAGAGAAGAAAGAGAGAAGAGAGAGAGAGAGAAGAAAGAGAGAAGGAAGAGAGAGAAGAAAGAGAGAAGGAAGAGAGAGAGAGAAATGAAAGAGAAAAGAGAGAGAGAAGAAAGAGAGAGTAGAGAGAGAGAGAAGAAAGAGAGAAGGAAGAGAGAGAGACGAAAGAGAGAGTAGAGAGAGAGAAGAAAGAGAGAAGGGAGAGAGAGAGAAGAAAGAGAGAAGAGAGAGAGAGAAGAAAGAGAGAAGGAAGAGAGAGAAGAAAGAGAGAAGGAAGAGAGAGAGAGAAGAAAGAGAAAAGAGGGGAAAGAGAGAAGGGAGAGAGAGAAGAAAGAGAGAAGAGAGAGAGAAGAAAGAGAGAAGGGAGAGAGAGAGAGAGTGAGTGAGAGAGAGAGAGAGAGAGGGAGAAGAAAGAGAGAGAAGAAAGAGAGAAGGAAGAGAGAGAGAGAAGAAAGAGAAAAGAGAGAGAGAAGAAAGAGAGAGAGAAGAAAGAGAGAGTAGAGAGAGAGAGAAGAAAGAGAGAAGGGAGAGAGAAGAAAGAGAGAAGAGAGAGAGAGAAGAAAGAGAGAAGGAAGAGAGAGAAGAAAGAGAGAAGGAAGAGAGAGAGAGAAGAAAGAGAGAAGGAAGAGAGAGAGAGAAGAAAGAGAAAAGAGAGAGAAGAAAGAGAGAGAGAAGAAAGAGAGAGTAGAGAGAGAGAGAAGAAAGAGAGAAGGGAGAGAGAGAGAAGAAAGAGAGAAGAGAGAGAGAGAAGAAAGAGAGAAGAAAGAGAGAAGGAAGAGAGAGAGAGAAGAGAAAAGAGAGAGAGAAGAAAGAGAGAGTAGAGAGAGAGAAGAAAGAGAGAAGGAAGAGAGAGAGAAGAAAGAGAGAGTAGAGAGAGAGAGAAGAAAGAGAGAAGGGAGAGAGAGAGAGAAGAAAGAGAGAAGAGAGAGAGAGAAGAAAGAGTGAAGGAAGAGAGAGTAGAGACAGAGAGAAGAAAGAGAGAAGGAAGAGAGAGAAGAAAGAGAGAAGGAAGAGAGAGAGAGAAGAAAGAGAAAAGAGAGAGAGAGAAGAAAGAGAGAGTAGAGAGAGAGAGAAGAAAGAGAGAAGGGAGAGAGAGAGAAGAAAGAGAGAAGAGAGAGAGAGAAGAAAGAGAGAAGGGAGAGAGAGAGTGAGTGAGAGAGAGAGAGAGGGAGAAGAAAGAGAGAAGAGAGAGAGAAGAAAGAGAGACGGGAGAGAGAGAGAGAGAGAGAGAGAGAGAGAGAGAGAGAGAGAGAGAGAGAGAGAGAGAGAGAGAGAGAGAGAGAGACGAGTTTCCGTCTCTGTCTCTGTTATGTGTCAGTCTTAATGATCCAGTTTGGACTCTCTCAGAAAGAGCCTCAGCTTATGCAGCAGTGTGTATGTATGTCACAGGGCTACTGTGGCCTTATAGGCTTCTGTTATACAATAGCATCTCTTTGAGTTTAACAAGGCTGTGTCTCTATGCTACAAAAATCCTGTCCTCATTATGCGTGGTTGTGTCTGTGTGTGTGTGTGTGTGTGTGTCAGTGAGGGTGTGTGTGTGTGTGTGTGAGTGAGTGAGTGAGGCTGTGTGTCAGTGAGGGTGTGTGTGTGGGTGTGTGTGTCACTGAGGGTGTGTGTGTGGGTGTGTGTGTCAGTGAGGGTGTGTGTGTGTGTTTTCTAGGAGGGATTATAATGAATAATTAATTTACTTGATTTTCTGAAAGAACTGAGTAACCGTAGGGTGTGAATTTGTTTGTGTGTGTGTGTGTGTGTGTGTGTGTGTGTGTGTGTGTGTGTGTGTGTGTGTGTGTGTGTGTGTGTGTGTGTGTGTGTGTGTGTGTGTGTGTGTGTGTGTGTGTGTGTGTGTGTGTCCCATCTGTTTGACCTCAGCCATGTTGATATCTTGTTCATGGATAAAGGTTTGGTCCCGGTTGATTACTACCCGCTAGACCTTCCACTCCCCCCCCCCCCCCCCCCCCCCGGGTTGGGAAAATGTTGTCCGCAGGACACACACACATATATTCTAACCCAGATAAGCACACGAGACACACATTCAAACTGGTAGTTTCACTGACCAGAGTTCTCGTCCACCCTCTCCTCCACAGTGTGCTCTTTCTGGTGGACCCACTCGCTGTTACACTTGAAGTAGATCTGTGTGGCGGGCGTGGCCTTGCAGTAGAGATTGACAGGTTTGTTCTTGACGATGTACGCCTCCTCGGGCTCCATCAGGAACACTGGGAGGGGCTCCGGGGGGTCCGAGGGGAAGGTCTCTGGGAGATCACCCAGTCCCATGTAGTCATCATCATCTCTCACTGCAGAGAAAAATAGAGGAGGGAGGGAGAGAGAGAGAGAAGTGAGCAGAAGAGAGAGAGAGAAGGAGAGAGGGAGGGAGGGAGTAGTGGAAAGAGGGAGGAAAGAGGGTTAGAGAGAGAGAGAGAGAGAGAGAGAGAGAGAGAGAGAGAGAGAGAGAGAGAGAGAGAGAGAGAGAGAGAGAGAGAGAGAGAGAGAGGGAGGGAAGGAGTAGTGGAAAGAGGGAGGATAGAGGGTTAGAGAGAGAGAGAGAGAGAGAGAGAGAGAGAGAGAGAGAGAGGAATAAGGGAGAGGTCGACATACAACAAGGCAACAGTGTGTTATTACCATCATCTTTGTATGGGATTATTGTATACCACTCTGCACACTGTGGCATCCCTATCATTTGATAGTCTGGAATGTTTACACAAGTGCATTTTAAAGCCCAGGAAGTTTCTGGGATTCCTCCCAGGCAGACAGGATTTAAGGACCGGCCTGGCTGGCCTAACCACATGCAGCTAATACTGACTCTACTGCCAGGGAATGGGAAGGGAGAGCAGAGGAGAAGAGAGAAAATGAGAACCAGAGTTCATGGGTTGAGAAGGAGGAGGAGGCCAGGCTAAACGTTCTCTCACACACACAGCCGATCTTACGACGACGACCCCAGGCTTTTGGCCCCGTTTAGTCCATTCCTGGGATAGTTCAGCTGCAGACAGCTTCCCTGTTATTACACCTGTCTTTCATCTCATACTGTCTTAAATGACACATGCAGGGGAGCGCACACGCGCACGCACACACACACAGGAGAGCAGACACACACACAAACTCTGGCTAAGTTACCGACTCTTTAAAGTGAGAGAGATGAAGCCAATTCTCCATTTATTACCTCCAGAACTGTTCTATTCTTACCATTGAACCGGTCGACATCAATTATAGAGAGAGAGAGAGACAGAGCGAGAGAGAGAGATACGGAGACCGAGATAGAGAGACAGAGCGAGAGAGATATGGAGACAGAGATAGAGAGAGACAGAGACAGAGATAGAGAGAGACAGAGACAGAGCGAGAGAGATACGGACATAGAGATAGAGAGAGAGATGGTGAAACAGAGAGAGAGAGAGAGAGAGAGAGAGAGAGAGAGAGAGAGAGAGAGAGAGAGAGAGAGAGAGAGAGAGAGAGAGAGAGAGAGAGAGAGAGAGAGAGAGAGATAGAGACAGAGACAGAGACAGAGATAGAGAGAGACAGAGACAGAGCGAGAGAGATACGGACATAGAGATAGAGAGATGGTGAAACAGAGAGAGAGAGATGGTGAAACAGAGAGAGAGAGAGAGAGAGAGAGAGAGAGAGAGAGAGAGAGACAGAGACAGAGATAGAGAGAGACAGAGACAGAGCGAGAGAGATACGGACATAGAGATAGAGAGAGAGATGGTGAAACAGAGAGAGAGAGAGAGAGAGAGAGAGAGAGAGAGAGAGAGAGAGAGAGAGAGAGAGAGAGAGAGAGAGAGAGAGAGAGAGAGAGAGAGAGAGAGAGAGAGAGAGATAGATAGATAGATAGATAGATAGATAGATAGATAGATAGATAGATAGATGGCATAAAGGTTTATCAGCATCATCAGTAATTCTTCGCTGTCCCTTAATCTTTCTTCTCTCTCTCTCTCTCTCTGGTGTGCGGACATGCTGGAGCCTTGTTGTCTGACAGACGCTGCCAGGTCCCCCTGACAGACGCTGCTGCAGTCTGAGTAGTAAATAGTGCCTGTGTGGATATCTATCTGTCTCTTCTAGCTAATGTCCAAATGTTATCTCCTCCCTCTCTCAACCACAGATTGGAGCTGATCGCTCAGAAAATAAAGGCTGGAGGAGCCTTCAAACATCCATGTGACCAGGTTAGTGTGTGTGTGTGTGTGTGTGTGTGTGTGTGTGTGTGTGTGTGTGTGTGTGTGTGTGTGTGTGCGTGCGTGCGTGCGTGCGTGCGTGCGTGCGTGCGTGCGTGCGTGCGTGCGTGCGTGCGTGCGTGCGTGTGTCCAGAGCAGTGTGTCTGCTTTTCATCACCGTAGGCGCTAAATCACTCCTCGCTCTCCTCAGCTCTTGATCTGGTGCTAATTGAGGAGTAGCAGTAAACCCTGAGTGACCTCTAACCCCTAGCTGTGACCTCTTTTCCTCACAGGTGTGTGTGGATGAATTGAGTAGTCAGCACTCAGCCCGACAGGCAGGAGAGAAGAGCTGTGCTGAGTGATGGGTTCATTCATTTCCATATTTATTTGAATGGCTTATAACAACACAAGGGCAGTCACTATTCTCCATCAGGGCCATGGCCCACTCTATACCCAGGCCCAAGGACCCTGACACAGGAACGGTGGAAGAAAAGCCAGGAAAGTCATTAAAGACTGTGTTAGCCTCCTTTCACCCTTCATTCCTACTATCTCTCCACATCTCTTTTGTTCCCTCCCTCCCTCTCTCTTCCCACTGTGTCTGACTGTGGGGTTGGGAGATCAGAAACTAGCATCAAGGAATCCAATGTTGTTGCGCGCACACACACATACACACAAACAAAACTCTCAAATTCAAAAACTTGCAGAGCGCAAGAAATAATGAATATAAGGGAATGAAACCAGCCCTCCAGTGCAAAAAGAAACCACATGACAAAATGAAAGAACTCGACTCTTACCCAATCTGCCGGGTCCTCGCTGTCTAGTCAATAGAATATAGAGCAACATCAAGCTCAGAGTAACAGCACTATCTTCTCCAGATCTCTCTCCTTCCCCTTTTCTATCTCTCCCGCTCTCTCCTTCCCCCTCTCTATCCCCTTTTCTATCTCTCCTGCTCTCTCCTTCCCCTTTTCTATCTGTCCCGCTCTCTCCTTCCCCCTCTCTATCCCCTTTTCTATCTCTCCTGCTCTCTCCTTCCCCTTTTCTATCTGTCCCGCTCTCTCCTTCCCCTTTTCTATCTGTCCCGCTCTCTCCTTCCCCTTTTCTATCTGTCCCGCTCTCTCCTTCCCCTTTTCTATCTCTCCCGCTCTCTCCTTCCCCCTCTCTATCCCCTTTTCTATCTCTCCTGCTCTCTCTATCCCCTTTTCTATCTGTCCCGCTCTCTCCTTCCCCCTCTCTATCCCCTTTTCTATCTGTCCCGCTCTCTCCTTCCCCCTCTCTATCCCCTTTTCTATCTGTCCCGCTCTCTCCTTCACCCTCTCTATTCCCTTTTCTATCTCTCCCGCTCTCTCCTTCCCCCTCTCTATCCCCTTTTCTATCTGTCCCGCTCTCTCCTTCACCCTCTCTATTCCCTTTTCTATTTCTCCCGCTCTTTCCTTCACCCTCTCTATTCCCTTTTCTATCTCTCCCGCTCTCTCCTTCACCCTCTCTATCCCCTTTTCTATCTCTCCCGCTCTCTCCTTCCCCCTCTCTATCCACTTTTCTATCTCTCCCGCTCTCTCCTTCCCCCTCTCTATCCCCTTTTCTATCTGTCCCGCTCTCTCCTTCCCCTTTTCTATCTGTCCCACTCTCTCCTTCCCCTTTTCTATCTGTCCCACTCTCTCCTTCCCCTTTTCTATCTGTCCCACTCTCTATCTGTCCCGCTCACTCCTTCCCCCTCTCTATCCACTTTTCTATCTCTCCCTCTCTCTCCTTCCCCCTCTCTATCCCCTTTTCTATCTGTCCCGCTCTCTCCTTCCCCTTTTCTATCTGTCCCACTCTCTCCTTCCCCTTTTCTATCTGTCCCGCTCTCTCCTTCCCCTTTTCTATCTGTCCCACTCTCTCCTTCCCCTTTTCTATCTGTCCCACTCTCTCCTTCCCCTTTTCTATCTGTCCCGCTCTCTCCTTCCCCTTTTCTATCTGTCCCGCTCTCTCCTTCCCCCTCGCCTTTCCCTTTTCTATCTGTCCCGCTCTCTCCTTCCCCTTTTCTATCTGTCCTGCTCTCTCCTTCCCCCTCTCCTTCCCCTTTTCTATCTGTCCCGCTCTCTCCTTCCCCCTCTCTATCCCCTTTTCTATCTGTCCCACTCTCTCCTTCCCCCTCTCTATCCCCTTTTCTATCTGTCCCGCTCTCTCCTTCCCCCTCTCTATCCCCTTTTCTATCTGTCCCGCTCTCTCCTTCCCCCTCTCTATCCCCTTTTCTATCTCTCCCGCTCTCTCCTTCCCCCTCTCCTTCCCCTTTTCTATCTGTCCCGCTCTCTCCCTTCCCCCTCTCCTTCCCGTTTTCTATCTGTCCCGCTCTCTCCTTCCCCCTCTCTATCCCCTTTTCTATCTCTCCCGCTCTCTCCTTCCCCCTCTCTATCCCCTTTTCTATCTCTCCCGCTCTCTCCTTCCCCCTCTCTATCCCCTTTTCTATCTCTCCCGCTCTCTCCTTCCCCCTCTCTATCCCCTTTTCTATCTCTCCCGCTCTCTCCTTCACCCTCTCTATCCCCTTTTCTATCTCTCCCGCTCTCTCCTTCCCCCTCTCTATCCCCTTTTCTATCTCTCCCGCTCTCTCCTTCACCCTCTCTATCCCCTTTTCTATCTCTCCCGCTCTCTCCTTCACCCTCTCTATCCCCTTTTCTATCTCTCCCGCTCTCTCCTTCACCCTCTCTATCCCCTTTTCTATCTCTCCCGCTCTCTCTATCTGTCCCGCTCTCTCCTTCCCCCTCTCTATCCCCTTTTCTATCTATCCCGCTCTCTCCTTCCCCCTCTCTATCCCCTTTTCTATCTGTCCCGCTCTCTCCTTCCCCCTCTCTATCCACTTTTCTATCTCTCCCGCTCTCTCCTTCCCCCTCTCTATCCCCTTTTCTATCTGTCCCGCTCTCTCCTTCCCCCTCTCTATCCACTTTTCTATCTCTCCCGCTCTCTCCTTCCCCCTCTCTATCCCCTTTTCTATCTGTCCCGCTCTCTCCTTCCCCTTTTCTATCTGTCCCACTCTCTCCTTCCCCTTTTCTATCTGTCCCGCTCTCTCCTTCCCCTTTTCTATCTGTCCCGCTCTCTCCTTCCCCTTTTCCATCTGTCCCACTCTCTCCTTCCCCTTTTCTATCTGTCCCGCTCTCTCCTTCCCCTTTTCTATCTGTCCCACTCTCTCCTTCCCCTTTTCTATCTGTCCCGCTCTCTCCTTCCCCTTTTCTATCTGTCCCACTCTCTCCTTCCCCTTTTCTATCTGTCCCGCTCTCATCTTCCCCTTTTCTATCTGTCCCGCTCTCTCCTTCCCCTCTCCTTCCCCTTTTCTATCTGTCCCGCTCTCTCCTTCCCCTTTTCTATCTCTCCCGCTCTCTCCTTCCCCTTTTCTATCTGTCCTCCTCTTTCCTTCCCCCTCTCCTTCCCCTTTTCTATCTGTCCCGCTCTCTCCTTCCCCCTCTCCTTCCCCTTTTCTATCTGTCCCGCTCTCTCCTTCCCCTTTTCTATCTGTCCCGCTCTCTCCTTCCCCTCTCCTTCCCCTTTTCTATCTGTCCCGCTCTCTCCTTCCCCTTTTCTATCTGTCCCGCTCTCTCCTTCCCCTCTCCTTCCCCTTTTCTATCTGTCCCGCTCTCATCTTCCCCTTTTCTATCTGTCCCGCTCTCTCCTTCCCCTCTCCTTCCCCTTTTCTATCTGTCCCGCTCTCTCCTTCCCCTTTTCTATCTCTCCCGCTCTCTCCTTCCCCTTTTCTATCTGTCCTCCTCTTTCCTTCCCCCTCTCCTTCCCCTTTTCTATCTGTCCCGCTCTCTCCTTCCCCCTCTCCTTCCCCTTTTCTATCTGTCCCGCTCTCTCCTTCCCCTTTTCTATCTGTCCCGCTCTCTCCTTCCCTCTCTCCTTCCCCTTTTCTATCTGTCCCGCTCTCTCCTTCCCCTTTTCTATCTCTCCCGCTCTCTCCTTCCCCCTCTCTATCTCTCCAGCTCTCTCCTTCCCCCTTCCTTCCCTTTTCTATCTGTCCCGCTCTCTCCTTCCCCCTCTCTATCCCCTTTTCTATCTGTCCCGCTCTCTCTATCCCCTTTTCTAGCTGTCCCGCTCTCTCTATCCCCCTCTCTATACCCTTTTCTATCTGTCCCGCTCTCTCCTTCCCCCTCTCTATCCCCTTTTCTATCTGTCCCGCTCTCTCCTTCCCCCTCTCTATCCCCTTTTCTATCTGTCCCGCTCTCTCTATCCCCTTTTCTAGCTGTCCCGCTCTCTCCTTCCCCCTCTCTATCCCCTTTTCTAGCTGTCCCGCTCTCTCCTTCCCCCTCTCTATCCCCTTTTCTATCTGTCCCGCTCTCTCCTTCCCCTTTTCTATCTGTCCCGCTCTCTCCTTCCCCCTCTCTATCCCCTTTTCTATCTGTCCCGCTCTCTCTATCCCCTTTTCTAGCTGTCCTGCTCTCTCTATCCCCCTCTCTATCCCCTTTTCTATCTGTCCCGCTCTCTCTATCCCCTTTTCTATCTGTCCCGCTCTCTCCTTCCCTCTCTCCTTCCCCTTTTCTATCTGTCCCGCTCTCTCCTTCCCCCTCTCCTTCCCCTTTTCTATCTGTCCCGCTCTCTCCTTCCCCTTTTCTATCTGTCCCGCTCTCTCCTTCCCTCTCTCCTTCCCCTTTTCTATCTGTCCCGCTCTCTCCTTCCCCTTTTCTATCTCTCCCGCTCTCTCCTTCCCTCTCTCTATCTCTCCAGCTCTCTCCTTCCCCCTCTCCTTCCCCTTTTCTATCTGTCCCGCTCTCTCCTTCCCCCTCTCTATCCCCTTTTCTATCTGTCCCGCTCTCTCTATCCCCTTTTCTAGCTGTCCCGCTCTCTCTATCCCCCTCTCTATACCCTTTTCTATCTGTCCCGCTCTCTCCTTCCCCCTCTCTATCCCCTTTTCTATCTGTCCCGCTCTCTCCTTCCCCCTCTCTATCCCCTTTTCTATCTGTCCCACTCTCTCTATCCCCTTTTCTAGCTGTCCCGCTCTCTCCTTCCCCCTCTCTATCCCCTTTTCTAGCTGTCCCGCTCTCTCCTTCCCCCTCTCTATCCCCTTTTCTATCTGTCCCGCTCTCTCCTTCCCCTTTTCTATCTGTCCCGCTCTCTCCTTCCCCCTCTCTATCCCCTTTTCTATCTGTCCCGCTCTCTCTATCCCCTTTTCTAGCTGTCCCGCTCTCTCTATCCCCCTCTCTATCCCCTTTTCTATCTGTCCCGCTCTCTCTATCCCCTTTTCTATCTCTCCCGCTCTCTCCTTCCCCCTCTCTATCCCCTTTTCTATCTGTTCCGCTCTCTCCCTCCCCTTTTCTATCTGTCCCGCTCTCTCCTTCCCCTTTTCTATCCCCTTTTCTATCTGTCCCGCTCTCTCCTTCCCCCTCTCTATCCCCTTTTCTATCTGTCCCGCTCTCTCCTTCCCCCTCTCTATCCCCTTTTCTATCTGTCCCGCTCTCTCCTTCCCCCTCTCTATCCCCTTTTCTATCTGTCCCGCTCTCTCCTTCCCCCTCTCTATCCCCTTTTCTATCTCTCCCGCTCTCTCCTTCCCCTTTTCTATCTCTCCCGCTCTCTCCTTCCCCTTTTCTATCTCTCCCGCTCTCTCCTTCCCCTTTTCTATCTCTCCCGCTCTCTCCTTCCCCCTCTCCTTCCCCTTTTCTATCTCTCCCGCTCTCTCCTTCCCCTTTTCTATCTCTCCCGCTCTCTCCTTCCCCTTTTCTATCTCTCCCGCTCTCTCCTTCCCCTTTTCTATCTCTCCCACTCTCTCCTTCCCCTTTTCTATCTGTCCCGCTCTCTCCTTCCCCTTTTCTATCTGTCCCGCTCTCTCCTTCCCCTTTTCTATCTCTCCCGCTCTCTCCTTCCCCTTTTCTATCTCTCCCGCTCTCTCCTTCCCCTTTTCTATCTGTCCCGCTCTCTCCTTCCCCTTTTCTATCTGTCCCGCTCTCTCCTTCCCCTTTTCTATCTGTCCCGCTCTCTCCTTCCCCTTTTCTATCTCTCCCGCTCTCTCCTTCCCCTTTTCTATCTGTCCCGCTCTCTCCTTCCCCCTCTCTATCCCCTTTTCTATCTGTCCCGCTCTCTCTATCCCCTTTTCTATCTCTCCCGCTCTCTCCTTCCCCTTTTCTATCTCTCCCGCTCTCTCCTTCCCATTTTCTATCTCTCCCGCTCTCTCCTTCCCCTTTTCTATCTCTCCCGCTCTCTCCTTCCCCTTTTCTGTCTCTCCCACTATCTCCTTCCCCTTTTCTATCTGTCCCGCTCTCTCCTTCCCCTTTTCTATCTCTCCCGCTCTCTCCTTCCCATTTTCTATCTGTCCCGCTCTCTCCTTCCCCTTTTCTATCTCTCCCGCTCTCTCCTTCCCCTTTTCTATCTCTCCCGCTCTCTCCTTCCCCATCTGTCCCGCTCTCTCCTTCCCCCTCTCTATCCCCTTTTCTATCTGTCCCGCTCTCTCTATCCCCTTTTCTATCTCTCCCGCTCTCTCCTTCCCCTTTTCTATCTGTCCCGCTCTCTCCTTCCCCTTTTCTACCTGTCCCGCTCTCTCCTTCCCCTTTTCTATCTGTCCCGCTCTCTCCTTCCCCTCTTCTTCCCCTTTTCTATCTCTCCCGCTCTCTCCTTCCCCTTTTCTATCTGTCCCGCTCTCTCTATCCCCTTTTCTATCTCTCCCGCTCTCTCCTTCCCCTTTTCTATCTCTCCCGCTCTCTCCTTCCCATTTTCTATCTCTCCCGCTCTCTCCTTCCCCTTTTCTATCTGTCCCGCTCTCTCTATCCCCTTTTCTATCTCTCCCGCTCTCTCCTTCCCCTTTTCTATCTCTCCCGCTCTCTCCTTCCCCTTTTCTATCTCTCCCGCTCTCTCCTTCCCATTTTCTATCTCTCCCGCTCTCTCCTTCCCCTTTTCTATCTCTCCCGCTCTCTCCTTCCCCTTTTCTATCTCTCCCGCTCTCTCCTTCCCCTTTTCTATCTGTCCCGCTTTCTCCTTCCCCCTCTCTATCCCCTTTTCTATCTGTCCCGCTCTCTCCTTCCCCCTCTCTATCCTCTTTTCTATCTGTCCCGCTCTCTCCTTCCCCTTTTCTATCTGTCCCGCTCTCATCTTCCCCTTTTCTATCTGTCCCGCTCTCTCCTTCCCCTCTCCTTCCCCTTTTCTATCTCTCCTTCCCCTTTTCTATCTCTCCCGCTCTCTCCTTCCCCTTTTCTATCTCTCCCGCTCTCTCCTTCCCCTTTTCTATATCTCCCGCTCTCTCCTTCCCCTTTTCTATCTCACCCGCTCTCTCCTTCCCCTTTTCTATCTCTCCCGCTCTCTCCTTCCCCTTTTCTATCTCTCCCGCTCTCTCCTTCCCCTTTTCTATCTCTCCCGCTCTCTCCTTCCCATTTTCTATCTCTCCCGCTCTCTCCTTCCCCTTTTCTATCTCTCCCGCTCTCTCCTTCCCCTTTTCTATCTCTCCCGCTCTCTCCTTCCCCTTTTCTATCTGTCCCGCTTTCTCCTTCCCCCTCTCTATCCCCTTTTCTATCTGTCCCGCTCTCTCCTTCCCCCTCTCTATCCTCTTTTCTATCTGTCCCGCTCTCTCCTTCCCCTTTTCTATCTGTCCCGCTCTCATCTTCCCCTTTTCTATCTGTCCCGCTCTCTCCTTCCCCTCTCCTTCCCCTTTTCTATCTCTCCTTCCCCTTTTCTATCTCACCCGCTCTCTCCTTCCCCTTTTCTATCTCTCCCGCTCTCTCCTTCCCCTTTTCTATCTCTCCCGCTCTCTCCTTCCCCTTTTCTATCTCTCCCGCTCTCTCCTTCCCATTTTCTATCTCTCCCGCTCTCTCCTTCCCCTTTTCTATCTCTCCCGCTCTCTCCTTCCCCTTTTCTATCTCTCCCGCTCTCTCCTTCCCCTTTTCTATCTCTCCCGCTCTCTCCTTCCCCTTTTCTATCTCTCCCGCTCTCTCCTTCCCCTTTTCTATCTGTCCCGCTCTCTCTTTCCCCCTCTCTATCCCCTTTGCTATCTGTCCCGCTCTCTCCTTCCCCTTTTCTATCTGTCCCGCTCTCTCCTTCCCCTTTTCTATCTGTCCCGCTCTCTCTTTCCCCCTCTCTATCCCCTTTGCTATCTGTCCCGCTCTCTCCTTCCCCTTTTCTATCTCTCCCGCTCTCTCCTTCCCCTTTTCTATCTCTCCCACTCTCTCCTTCCCCTTTTCTATCTGTCCCGCTCTCTCCTTCCCCCTCTCTATCCCCTTTGCTATCTGTCCCGCTCTCTCCTTCCCCTTTTCTATCTGTCCCGCTCTTTCCTTCCCCCTCTCTATTCCTTTTTCTATCTGTCCCGCTCTCTCTTTCCCCCTCTCTATCCCCTTTTCTATCTGTCCCGCTCTCTCCTTCCCCTTTTCTATCTGTCCCGCTCTCTCCTTCCCCTTTTCTACCTGTCCCGCTCTCTCCTTCCCCCTCTCTATTCCTTTTTCTATCTGTCCCGCTCTCTCTTTCCCCCTCTATCCCCTTTTCTATCTGTCCCGCTCTCTCCTTCCCCTTTTCTATCTGTCCCACTCTCTCCTTCCCCTTTTCTACCTGTCCCGCTCTCTCCTTCCCCTTTTCTATCTGTCCCGCTCTCTCCTTCCCCCTCTCTATTCCTTTTTCTATCTCTCCCTCGCTGCTCCAAGGCACCAACAGTGTATGGGGTAAGTTGTCCTCACACTCAAGTCTATAATGTTGCAGCACGGCTATATCATTACAGTGGGCTAAATTTGTTTCCTCTATATAGTACTAGCCTAGCATTGTGCTTGGTGGGAGTTGGGGAGTGAGGGGTCCAGCCCAATGCATAGCCCCCCTCCCCGTCTACGGGGCCTCATTCTGGGGGAGCGTTCCCGTTGACGCTGTCACCTGACCTTGGTGCTTTGATGGTGTTGGAGGCCCAGTAGGATGGACTGCTATCACCACGGTGATCTGAGAGCCAGACTGCACCCTGTTACGCCTCCAGGCTACAGCTGACACTGAGGCTCCCACCAGAAAACAGTCACGCTGGACGTGCGAGACAGGAAACACAACTCTCAGACATAGAGAAGAATTCAACCTTGACAGGAAAGGGAAAGAAACTGTAGCTAGACTTTCAACTCCAAACAACAGCTAGCTAATCGCCTGTAACCACCATTTTGGCTGTCTCTGATGGTGTTGCATATTTCTAAATGACTGTATAACTTATTGGCATACTCATTGGGATTATGCTTGGAAACTGTTGTTTTGTTTAGAATTATTACTTTCCTGTAATCATTTATTTAATAAGCTATATGTCTGAACTGTTTTATATGCAATAAAGACTTCCCCAAGCTTTTCCAAAGATTTTAATCTGATATTTTAAATTGCTTCCATATTTTATACTGTTTAAATTTTTATAAACTATCTCCTAGCAGCACTTTTATTCAAATGCTATTTTGTTCCATAATTGGAGAGCTTTTCTCATTTGTATTGTGCGTCGTATTACTGAATATTTCAAGACCCCAAATTAATATTACTTGAATATTAACTTGAAACTCGCACATCCCCCACAACGTAGAGTGCACTGTAAGGAATAAAAACGAAATAGTATTTGTGTTTTGGAGGACAATGAATGAACATACAGTGGGGAGAACAAGTACAGTGGGGCAAACAAGTATTAGTCAGCCACCAAATGTGCAAGTTCTCCGACTTAAAAAGATGAGAGAGGCCTGTAATTTCATCATAGGTACACTTCAACTATGACAGACAAAATGAGAAAAGCAAATCCAGAAAATCACATTGTAGGATTTTAATGAATTTATTTGCAAATTATGGTGGAAAATAAGTATTTGGTCACCTACAAACAACCAAGATTTCTGGCTCTCACAGACCTGTAACTTCTTCTTTAAGAGGCTCTTCTGTCCTCCACTCGTTACCTGTATTAATGGCACCTGTTTGAACTCCACTATGGCCAAGACCAAAGAGCTGTCAAAGGACAGCAGAAACAAAATTGTAGACCTGCACCAGGCTGGGAAGACTGAATCTGCAATAGGTAAGCAGTTTGGTTTGAAGAAATCAACTGTGGGAGCAATTATTAGGAAATGGAAGACATACAAGACCACTGATAATCTCCCCCGATCTGGGGCTCCACGCAAGATCTCACCCCGTGGGGTAAAAATGATCACAAGAAAGGTGAGCAAAAATCCCAGAACCACACAGTGGGACCTAGTGAATGACCTGCAGAGAGCTGGGACCAAAGTAACAAAGCCTACCATCAGTAACACACTACGCCGCCAGGGACTCAAATCCTGCAGTGCCAGACGTGTCCTCCTGCTTAAGCCAGTACATGTCCAGGCCCGTCTGAAGTTTGCTAGAGAGCATTTGGATGATCCAGAAGAAGATTGGGAGAATGTCATATGGTCAGATGAAACCAAAATATAACTTTTTGGTAAAAACTCAACTCGTCGTGTTTGGAGGACAAAGAATGCTGAGTTGCATCCAAAGAACGCCATACCTACTGTGAAGCATGGGGGTGGAAACATCATGCTTTGGGGCTGTTTTTCTGCAAAGGGACCAGGACGACTGATCCGTGTAAAGGAAAGAATGAATGGGGCCATGCATCGTGAGATTTTGAGTGAAAACCTCCTTCCATCAGCAAGGGCATTGAAGGTGAAACGTGGCTGGGTCTTTCAGCATGACAATGATCCCAAACACACCGCCCGGGCAACGAAGGAGTGGCTTCGTAAGAAGCATTTCAAGGTCCTGGAATGGCCTAGCCAGTCTCCAGATCTCAACCCCATAGAAAATCTTTAGAGGGAGTTGAAAGTCCGTGTTGCCCAGCAACAGCCCCAAAACATCACTTCTCTAGAGGAGATCTGCATGGAGAAATGGGCCAAAATACCAGAAACAGTGTGTGAAAACCATGTGAAGACTTACAGAAAACGTTTGACCTCTGTCATTGCCAAAAAAGGGTATATAACAAAGTATTGGGATAAACTGTTGTTATTGACCAAACACTTATTTTCCACCATAATTTGCAAATAATTTCATAATAAATAAATAAATACATTTATAAGAAATCCTACAATGTGATTATCTGGATTTTTTTCTCTCATTTTTTTCTGTCATAGTTGAAGTGTACCTATGATGAAAATTACAGGCCTCTCATCTTTTTAAGTGGGAGAACTTGCACAATTGGTGGCTGACTAAATACTTGTTTGTCCCACTGTATTTGATAACCTGCAAAATCGGCAGTGTTTCCTACTTACAAAGCATGTAGAGGTCTGTAATTTTTATCATAGGTACACTTCAACGGTGAAGACGGAATCTAAAACAAAAATCCAGAAAATCACATTGTATGATTTTTAAGTAATTAATTAGCATTTTATTGCATGACATAAGTATTTGATCACCTACCAACCAGTAAGAATTCCGTCTCTCACAGACCTGTTAGTTTTTCTTTAAGAAGCCTTCCTGTTCTCTACTCATTACCTGTATTAACTGCACCTGTTTGAACTCGTTACCTGTTTAAAAGACACCTGTCCACACACTCAATCAAACAGACTCCAACCTGTCCACAATGGCCAAGACCAGAGAGCTGTGTAAGGACATCAGGGATAAAATTGTAGACCTGCACAAGGCTGGGTTGGGCTACAGGACAATAGGCAAGCAGCCTGGTGAGAAGGCAACAACTGTTGGCACAATTATTCGAAAATGGAAGAAGTTCAAGATGACGGTCAATCACCCTCGGTCTGGGGCTCCATGCAAGATCTCACCACATGGGGCACCCAATGATCATGAGGAATGTGAGGGATCAGCCCAGAACTACATGGCAGGACCTTCTCAATGACCTAAAGAGAGCTGGGACCACAGTCTCAAAGAAAACCATGAGTAACACATTACGCCGTCATGGATTCAAATCCTGCAGAGCATGCAAGGTCCCCCTGCTCAAGCCAGCGCATGTCCAGGCCCGTCTGAAGTTTGCCAATGACCATCTGGATGATCCAGAGGAGGAATGGGAGAAGGTCATGTGGTCTGATGAGACAAAAATAGAGCTTTTTGGTCTAAACTCCACTCGCCGTGTTTGGAGGAAGACGAAGGATGAGTACAACCCCAAGAACACCATCCCAACCATGAAGCATGGAGGTGGAAACATCATTCTTTGGGGATGCTTTTCTGCAAAGGGGACAGGACGACTGTATTGAGGGGAGGATGGATGGGGCCATGTATCGCAAGATCTTGGCCAACAACCTCCTTCCCTCAGTAAGAGCATTGAAGATGGGTCGTGGCTGGGTCTTCCAGCATGACAATGACCCGAAACACACAGCCAGGGAAACTAAGGAGTCGCTCCGTAAGAAGCATCTCAAGGTCTTGGAGTGGCCTAGCCAGTCTCCAGACCTGAACCCAATAGAAAATGTTTGGAGGGAGCTGAAAGTCCGTATTGCCCAGCAACAGCCCAGAAACCTGAAGGATCTGGAGAAGGTCTGTATGGAGGAGTGGGCCAAAATCCCTGCTGCAGTGTGTGCAAACCTGATCAAGAACTACAGGAAACGTATAATCTCTGTAATTGTAAACAAAGGTTTCTGTACCAAATATTAAGTTCTGCTTTTCTGATGTATCATATAATAATGTCATGCGATAAAATGCAAAGTAATTACTTAAAAATCCTACAATGTGATTTTCTGGATTTTTGTTTCCGATTCCGTCTCTCACAGTTGAAGTGTACCTATGATAAAAATTACAGACCTCTACATGCTTTGTAAGGAGGAAAACCTACAAAATTGGCAGTGTATCAAATACTTGTTCTCCCCACTCTATATTCTTAAACCTGAATTCCTCTTCAGAGCAAAGAACTCAGAAAGAGCTCAGACGATGAGCAGTGCCTCCAGAAAGTATTCATACCCCTCGACTTATTCCATCATTTGTTGTGTTCCAGCCTAAAATCTAAATGGATTCAAACAAAACAAAATTCTCACCCATCTTCATACAATACCTCATAATGACAAAGTGAAAATAGATTTTTATACATTTTTGCAAATGTACTGAAATACATAAATATCTCATTAGCATAAGTATCCACACCCCTGAGTCAATACATGTTAGAATCACCTTTGGAAGTGATTACAGCTGTGAGTCTTTCTGGGTAAGTCTCGGAGAGATTTACACGTCTGGATTGTGCTATATTTGCACATGATTCTTTTTCAAATTCTTCCAGCCCTGTCAAGTTGGTTGTTGATCATTGCTAGACAGCCATTTCCAAGCCGGTATCTTTGTAGTGACTGGGTGTATTGATACACCATCCAAGGTGTAATTAATAACCATGCTCAAAGGGATATTCAATGTGTCATCTTTTGGTTTATTTTTTTATCCATCTACCAATAGATTCCCTTCTACGGAGGCATAGGAAAACCACCCTGGTCTTTGTGATTGAATCTGTGGTCGAAATTCACTGCTCATCTGAGGGATCTTACAGATAACAGATTGTATGTACTGGGAACGGAGTTGGGTTAGTCATTCAAAAATCATGTTAAACACTATTAGTCCATGCAACTTATTATGTGATTTGTTAAGCACATTGTTTTGAACCTGAACTTATGTATGCTTGCCATAACAAAGGGGTTGAATACTTATTGACTCAGGACATGATCTTTTAATCCATGTGTAGACATTTCGAAAAACATCATTTATGTGTTGTGTGTTGTCCAGTGACACAAAATCTCATTTGAATAAATGTTAAATTCAGGCTGTAACAAAAGTCAAGGGGTGTGAATCTGAAGCGCACAGGAGAAATATCCCTCTATCCCATGGAAAGTCCGTGGAAATGTCCAATACGTTCACGGCGAAAAGAAAGACAGAAGCCCCAGGAACCGCCCAGCCAGAGAGATGAGTGGCTACCACAGACAGTACAGACACGCTGTGTGTGTGTGTGTGTCATGTGATACAGACAGCAGATCAAGGACAGATGACAGATGATCACACGATGACAGGCCCACATTAAAACGCAACCTGACATAAAACACACATCAAGACGCCACACACGCCGACAAGTGTCTACCTTCGAACACGGGCCCGTACCAGCGCAGCCTCCGTACACGCGTGACACACTCGTCAAACTTAAAGACCATGTGCCCTGCAGGCCTTTAGTTCAGAGAGAACTCAGTGATAGATTGACGGATAGCGCCATTGAGAATGGAATAGTCCGGCCGATAAAGACAGGTTCCCCCGTGCTGCCCGACGCTACTTTGTGTACCACACAGACATTCACTGGCGTTTCTGACCTTGCAGCAGTGAGCTGTGTGTCTGTCTGCGTGTGTCTGAAGCAGACTTCAGTGGGTCTCTGTCACCACAGGACACACAGACTACAGCACATCACGGGATTGGTGTGTTGATGCAGACAGTGTCCCTCCTCTCTTAGGCATACCTCTTTGACGTGCACGAGTAGCTTGAAGATGCTCGGCGTTACTGTGCCGGGCGCCTTTTGGGAAAGCGACAGGCACGTCCTCTTTGGACCGTCAATGAGAGAAACAACAGTAAGATCCTTTTTATGCCGGATTTATTTGTCTGAACCGGACTCCATTTTGTTGCCACTGTGTGCCTGTTTGAGCCTACTGTATCGCTCAACTAGGTGAATGTATGTGTCTCTTTTGGTCTGGGAATGTGCTCCCCCCCCCCCCTATGTGTCTTTCTGTGGTGTTGCCGTATATTATACAGTTGCGCTGTATGTGTGATAACAGCTGGTGAATATGCTCCTCCCTCACACCAGATAAGCACTATTCTATCCGTGCGCAACCAGATTTATCGTCCCCAGGAAGGCACTCTATCAACCGGGCTGCTTTTTTCCCCTCCATCATGGAAGAGTCAAGCGTGAACGCGAATGAACACAGACATAAATCTTCACCCCTCCTTTCTCCTCTCCTCTTCTATTCCCCGCACACCCCTCTTTTCACTCACGTCCACGATACATTCTCTCCTCTCCTCTTCCACTGTCCTCCACTCATCTCCAGTCCTTGTTTCTGTCTGCCCGCTTCTCTCCCGATGTTAACGACAAAAAGGATACGCCATGTAGTGAGCAGGGGAGCAGGACAAAAGGAATTTCCCCCAGAGGAATGTTCAACAGAAGGGAATGCTTTTAGTGAAATCCAATGGGCCTATGAGGTGATCTATATAGGACATGTGTAAGACCACACAGTCCCGCAAAGTGTCACAAGACGATGTGCAATGTCAATCAGAGCCGCCTACTCATGTGTTCCCAGCACATCTCCCCAATTACATTGATTGAACATAAATCAATGCTTAAGACTCTCTTCAAACAATACTCGCCTGTATTGGATTAAATAAAGACCTGGTGGCTCAAATCTATATGGATGACTCTGTTCTCACAAACACTGAAACATTAAAACACTGCCATAAACAACACACAACGGATGCACTGTGCCATAAATCTCCTTTCATCTTTCTCATCTTCTTCCCCATATACACTAATGTAGAGAGAACTAGAGCTTCCACCCCCCCCCCCCTCCCAACACGGATGGGGCTAGGAGCACCAGATACTGAGTAGCATTACAGGCCCATTGACCCCTCCCCTGTGCTCTCTATTGAAGAGTGCTAAACATACTCATATTTCATCCCGAGAGAGAGAGAGAGAGAGAGCGAGAGAGAGAGAGAGAGAGAGAGAGAGAGAGAGAGAGAGAGAGAGAGAGAGAGAGAGAGAGAGAGAGAGAGAGAGAGAGAGGAGTTAGAGAGAGAGAGAGGGTTAGAGAGAGAGGCAGCTAGAGAGTAGGGGGAGAGCAGTGTGGGGGAGAGAGAGGGTTCGAGAGAGAGAGGGCTAGAGTGTAGGGGGAGAGAGAGAGAGAGAGAGAGAGAGAGAGAGAGAGAGAGAGAGAGAGAGAGAGAGAGAGAGAGAGAGAGAGAGAGAGAGAGAGAGATTAGGGGGAGAGAGAGTTAGAGAGTAGAGGGAGAGAGAGAGAGATTAGGGGAGAGAGAGAGATTAGGGTGGGAGAGAGAGACGAGAGAGGTGGGGGTATGGGGGACACACACACTCGCTGTGCTCCAAAGTTAAAACTCAGAAGGCAACATTGTTAACAGCGTACACCTCCCCATTGATCCCAGAGCAGAGTCATTCCATTTCAGCCCTGTGTTAACCGAGACTGTAGAGAGAGAGAGGGAGAGAGACGGAAGGCAAGAGCGTCCACACGAGTCGTATTAACCAAATGAATAATTCAAATCGGGTGCTTTCTACAGAAGTCCAATTCATGCGTCTTATCTTTAACAGAGTAAGTGATGTAATTGCAAAAATGAATCTGCACAAATTGATTTAGCCCACCTCAGCAAGGCAGGAGTGCTGCAGCAGTAGTGGGGTGGGAGAGTGGGCCTGGAGATAAGCGTAGAAAATGTGCTAAATGAGAAATGGACATGCTCTAGATAAACTTCCCTCTGTTTCTCTCTCTCCCCCCTCCCTCTCTCTTTGTTCTCTTTCTTTTTCTCCCTCCATACTCCCCGTTCTCTTTCCTCTCCCCATCTCCTTCTCTCTCTATATGATTTCTCCTTCTCTCTCTCCATTCTCTCTTTTCTCTCTCTTCTCTGTCAATCTCTCTCTCCTTCTGTCATTAAAATGCTTTTCATTAACCCAGGGCAGATCTCAAGGTGCCTACGGGTCAGGCACAGAAATAGCACAACATGATATAGAAACTACCCAGCACAAACAGCCAGTTGAAGGGACTAAAGACAATTATGACCACCTCGGTCTACCTTTTTTTCTTTGCCTTCAGCATTTCATCTCTCTCTCTCTTGCTCTGTGCCCCCCCCTCTTTTTCCCTTTCTCTAAGTCTACATTCAGCCCTCTATATAGTCCTTGACCCTGCCCTTCACCCACTCCAGCCATTCTCTGGCAGCAGGCAGTCTTTGCATGCCAGAGCTTGGCCTGTGTCCCATGGCATCACGTTGCCAGAAGGTGACAAGGTCACTGTGGTCAGACAATGGCCTTGTCTGTAGTTTAGCACAGAACAGAGCTGGTTCTGAGAGACCGTAATGGCTGAAGTGATGCCTGAGCAGACAGACAGACAGGACAGGACACTGGAGGGCCTAAACAGACAGACAAGACAGGACACTGGAGGGCCTAGACAGACAGGACACTGGAGGGCCTAGACAGACAGGACACTGGAGGGCCTAGACAGACAGGACACTGGAGGGCCTAGACAGACAGGACACTGGAGGGCCTAGACAGACAGACAGGACACTGGAGGGCCTAGACAGACAGACAGGACACTGGAGGGCCTAGACAGACAGGACACTGGAGGGCCTAGACAGACAGACAGGACACTGGAGGGCCTAGACAGACAGACAGGACACTGGAGGGCCTAGACAGACAGGACACTGGAGGGCCTAGACAGACAGGACACTGGAGGGCCTAGACAGACAGGACACTGGAGGGCCTAGACAGACAGGACACTGGAGGGCCTAGACAGACAGGACACTGGAGGGCCTAGACAGACAGGACACTGGAGGGCCTAGACAGACAGGACACTGGAAGGCCTAGACAGACAGGACACTGGAGGGCCTAGACAGACAGGACACTGGAGGGCCTAGACAGACAGACAGACAGACAGACAGACAGACAGACAGACAGACAGACAGACAGACAGACAGACAGACAGACAGACAGACAGACAGACAGACAGACAGACAGACAGACAGACAGACAGACAGACAGACAGACAGACAGACAGACAGACAGACAGACAGACAGACAGACAGACAGACAGACAGACAGTGCAACTTCCACTCCCTCATTTCATTCCTGGGCCCTTCCTCAAACCTGCTGGGACCATATGCCACAGGGAACAAAACAGGAAGAGTGATTTATAACCAGCACAGTCAGCAAAGAGACTCATTGAAATATACCGCAAGGTTTAATTCTGCATTCTGTGCAGAGAGAATGCAAGGCCACGCCACGCAGTCTCCTCTTATTTCTATGGGATGTGATATGAACTGTGGTAGAGATGAAAAATTCATTCCCAGGGTGTCATGGAAACGGAGGCTCACTGTACTGTTGCAAGAGGTGGCAAAAAAAGCCTGCTGGGCTACCCTAGCTCCAAACATCACCTTTCTGCAAATCTCCAGGTAGATAACTCTCGATTGATGCATTCAGCATCAAATTTGTGACAAGGTCGGAATTATTTTGGTCAAAGGGGTAATATTGGAAATATTGTTGTCATTGACGGATTGAGATTGTATTTATGTGTGCATTCTTGTGGGGTGAGTTGTTGTACAGTGCATTCGGAGAGTATTCAGACCCCCTTCTCCACATTTTGGTACGTTACAGCCTTCTTCTACATTACACATTTTAAGACATTTAAAAATATATATTTAATATATATAAAAATATATATAATTTACCTTATTTACATAAGTACTCAGACCCTTCGCTATGAGGCTCGAAATTGAGCTCAGGTGCATGCTGTTTCCATTGACCATCCTTGAGATGTTTCTACAACTTGATTGGAGTCCACCTGTGGTAAATTCAATTGATTGGACATGATTTGGAAAGGCACACCTGTCTATATAAGGTCCCACGGTTGACAGTGCATATCAAGAATAAAAACCAAGCCATAAAGTCGAAGGAATTGTCCGTAGAGCTCCGAGACAGGATTGTGTCAAGGCATAGATCTGGGAAGGGTACCAAAACATTTCTGCAGCATTGAAAGTCTCCAAGAACACATTGGCCTCCATCATTCTTAAATGGAAGAAGTTTGGAACCACCAAGACTTTTCCTCGAGCTGGCCACCTGGCCAAACTGAGCAATTGGGGGAGAAGGGCCTTGGTCAGGGAGGTGACCAAGAACCCAATGGTCACTCTGAAAGAGCTCCAGAGTTCCTCTGTGGAAACCTTCCAGAAGGACAACCCACTCTGCAGCACCCAACCAATCAGGCCTTTATGGTAGAGCGGTCAGACGGAAGCCCCTCCTCAGTAAAAGTCACATGACAGCCCACTTGGAGTTTACCAAAAGGCACCTAAAGGAGTCTCAGACCATGAGAAACAAGATTCTCTGGTCTGATGAAACCAAGATTGAACTCTTTGGCCTGAATGCCAAGCGTCACATCTGGAGGAAACCAGGCACCGCTCATCACCTGGCCAATACCATCAGTGAAACATGGTGGTGGCAGCATCATGCTGTGGGGATGTTTTTCGGAGGGAGGGACTGGGAGACTAGTCAGGATCAAGGGAAAGATGAGATCCTTGATGAAAACCTGCTCCAGAGCACTCGGGACCTCAAACTGAGGTGAAGGTTCACCTTCCAACAGGACAACGACACTAAGCACACAGCCAAGACAATGCAGGAGTAGTTTTGGGACAAGTCCCTGAATGTCCTTGAGTGACCTAGCCAGAGCCAGACTTGAACCCATTCGATCATCTCTGGAGAGACCTGAAAATAGCTGTGCAGCGATGCTCCACATCCAACCTGACAGAGCTTGAGAGGATCTGCAGAGAGGAATGGGAGAAACTCCCCGAATACAGGTGTGCCAAGCTTGTAGCATCATACCCAAGAAGACTCTAGGCTGTAATCACTGCCAAAGGTGCATCAACAAAGTACTGAGTAAAGGGTCTGAATACTTAAATGTGTAAATGTGATATTCCAGTTCTTTTTATATACATTTACAAAACATTTTAAAAGCCTGTTTTTGCTTTGTCATTATGTGGTATTGTGTGTAGATTGATTCAGGAAAAAAAAAAACAATTTTATCCATTTTAGAATAAGGCTGTAACGTAACAAAATGTGGAAAAAGTGAAGGGGTCTGAATACTTTCTGAATGCACTGTAGACTGCTGTTCATACATTTATAGAAACATATATTTGACTTTTCCTCTCATTTTCTTCTCCTATCTGCTCTTTTCTCATCATCCGCTTTCTTCAATTTCCCCGTTGTTATTTTCTCCCCCTTTCCACTGCAGCTCCTCCTTAACCCATCTCTCTTTCTGACTTCTCTCCTCTCCTTCCCTTCCCTTCCCTTGCTCTGGACAAAAAGACATTTTGGTGCTTGATTGGGGAATGATGCTGCTACTTACAGAGTCCCTCCATCAGTGACGAGGGAGGAGAGGAGAGGGGGAAGAGAAAAAGCTCAGGAGGAGTAGTGGCTCCCTGGGGGCGCTGTAGCCATGATGGGTGAGCTGTCAAACGCCCCATTGTCCAAATTACCCAGCAAGCACTGTTTCGCCACCCGGGACTAATTTACGGTGCGGTGTGGCACAGCCATCGTTCTCAGAGAGAGAGAGAGACTGGGAGGAGGATAAATACTAGGAGGTACTGTGCAGAGCCCTGGGTTATGTGACGCCCCTCACAGAGACTCTACAGGATGGTAGCCAAATGATCTCTCCTCTCGCTCTACAGGTCTCCTTCTCAACCCTTAGCACAGCATCTACTGCCGTGTACACCGGCTACAGCAAACAGCAGGTCAGGGTGCTCTCTGTTCAATGTGCTTCATTACAGAGCTAGCCAGCCTCTCTGATGCATGTCACTGCCCCAATGACTAGCACACGGACGAGAGCTGGTCTCTGTCTGAGCACGGTAACATCCTCAAATAATGAACACCACCCACTCACACGTACAGTAACCAGTAGGTCTACACAGTGTTGCTGCTTTAAAGTGCCCCTCCCTTGTTGACAGATCTGGTTCCAGGCTTGCCTGCTACTCGGGCCTAATTATGGCTGTAGCCACGGTACCCTCCAAAAACACAGGTGCCCCTGCTACTCCGGCCTCCTCTTGTCACATCCCTGGGTGCCCAGGGGCAGACGGGGGCACAACCCTACCCTGGCGTGGGCTGCCGAGCGAATCGGAAGCTGTCAGAGGAGACGAGTCACACCCTCTAACCCCTGGCTGTGCCCAATGGCTGCAGGTGTAACACACAGAGCTCTAATTGGCCCAGAGCAGCAAGAAGAGCGATACTGACAAAGCTTGAGGAACACAAAGACAGGGAGAGAGGTACAAACAGACCCTGAACACTGCCTATTTCATATTATATTCACAATTGTATTTTATTTAACCCTTATTTTAATAGGCAAGTCAATTAAGAACAAATTCTTATTTACAATGATGGCCAAATCCTAAACCGGATGACGCTGGGCCAATTCTGCCCCACCCTATGGGGGACTCCCCCAATCACGGGCCGGTCGTGATACAGCCTGGAATCGAACCAGAGTCTGCAGTGACTGTCTAGCACTGAGATGCAGCGCCATAGACTGTGCCACTCGGGAGCCCATGTATACTGTATTCAGGACAAAATATTTTATCATGCATAATCCAGTTTCACAAACACGTTCAGGTCATAATATACACTGCTCTGAAATTCTAATACCCCCACCACAATAGCTATGCCATTTCTCTAATATTTGTTGAGAGTATGGTCAGTCATTTATCTGCGAAAAGACTCGGTAATATTTTACCAGGAATTAGTCTCTGTCTTGGAATGTTCAAATTCAACCATTTATATTCTCCTGTGATATACAAACAGTCTGCTAGGCTCCGTCACGCTGTCCTCATGCAGCCGTCTCTTTTAGTATTCAGAGCCATAGTGGAAACTACACTCTATTAGCAAATCAGAGGGCTAAATATCGGAGAAAACTAACAATGACCAATTCGTGACCCTGTGAAGAGAAAACAAAAGCAGATAATAGGAACTCAGACAAAGCAGGAGAGAAAAGAGGACACACAGAACGCAGTCAAGTGCACACACACACAGACAGGAGTAGACTACGCTACACACACAGACAGGAGTAGACTACGCTACACACACAGATAGGAGTAGACTACACTACACACACAGACAGGAGTAGACTACGCTACACACACAGACAGGAGTAGACTACACTACACACACAGACAGGAGTAGACTACCCTACACACACAGACAGGAGTAGACTGCACTACACACACAGACAGGAGTAGACTACACTACACACACATAGACAGGAGTAGACTACACTACACACACATAGACAGGAGTAGGCTACACTACACACATAGACAGGAGTAGACTACGCTACACACACAGACATGAGTAGGCTACGCTACACACACAGACAGGAGTAGACTACGCTACACATAGACAAGAGTAGACTACGCTACACACATAGACAGGAGTAGGCTACACTACACACATAGACAGGAGTAGACTACACTACACACATAGACAGGAGTAGACTACACTACACACATAGACAGGAGTAGACTACACTACACACATAGACAGGAGTACACTACACTACTCACATAGACAGGAGTACACTACACTACTCACATAGACAGGAGTAGACTACACTTCACACACAGACAGGAGTAGACTACACTACACACATAGACAGGAGTACACTACACTACACACACAGACAGGAGTAGACTACACTACACAGAGACAGGAGTAGACTACACTACACACAGACAGGAGTAGACTACACTACACACAGACAGGAGTAGACTACGCTACACACACAGACAGGAGTAGACTACACTACACACAGACAGGAGTAGACTACACTACACACACAGACAGGAGTAGACTACACTACACACATAGACAGGAGTAGACTACTTGTTTTATTCATGCTGTCTTTCTCTCTCTTCCCTATATGAAATGCAGTGGCACACAAATACAAACACACAAATACAAATACAAACACACACGCACACACACATACAAACACACACACGCACACAAATACAAACACACACACACACACACACAAATACAAACACACACACACAAATACAAACACACACACACACACGCACACAAATACACACACACAAATACAAACACACACACAAATACAAACACACACGCACACACAAACACACACAAATACAAACACACATGCACACACAAATACAAACGCACACACAAATACAAACACACACACACAAATACAAACACACACGCACACAAATACAAACACACACGCACACAAATACAAACACACACGCACACACAAATACAAACACACACACACACACAAATACACAAATACAAACACACACACACACACACACAAATACAAACACACACACAAATACAAACACACACACACGCACACAAATACAAACACACACACACACACACACACGCACACAAATACAAACACACACACACATAACTACAAACACACACACAAATACAAACACACACGCACACACAAACACACACAAATACAAACACACACGCACACACAAATACAAACGCACACACACAAATACAAACACACACGCACACAAATACAAACGCACACACACACACATACAAATACACACGCACACACAAACACAAACAAATACACACGCACACACAAACACAAACACACACGCACACAAATACAAACACACACACACACACAAATACACACACACAAATACAAACACACACGCACACACGCACACACACACACACACACACACACAAATACAAACACAAACGCACACACACAAATACAAATGCACACACACAAATACAAACACACACACAAATACAAATGCACACACACACACACACACAAATACAAACACACGCACACACACACACGCACACACACACACAAATACAAACACACAGAAACACAACATATATACAAACACACACGCACACACACACAAATACAAACACACACACACACAAATACAAACGCACACACACACAAACACAAACGCACACACACACAAACACACACGCACACACAAATACAAACACACACGCACACAAATACAAACACACACGCACAAATACAAACACACACGCACACACACAAATACAAACACACACACACATATACAAACACACGCACACACATACAAACGCACACACATACAAACACAAATACAAACACACGCACACACACACACACAAATACAAACACACGCACACACACACACACAAATACAAACACACACGCACACAAATACAAACACACACACAAATACAAACACACACACACACACAAATACAAACACACACGCACACACACAAATACAAACACACACACACATATACAAACACACGCACACACATACAAACGCACACACATACAAACACAAATACAAACACACGCACACACATACAAACACAAATACAAACACACGCACACACACACACACAAATACAAACACACGCACACACACACACACAAATACAAACACACACATACACACACACACACACAAATACAAACACACGCACACACAAATACAAACACACGCACACACACACAAACAGACGAAGCGGGAAAGGGCATATTGTCCAGCCATTACACACGGTGGCAATCTGAGTGGAATGGATGGTGATGATGATAATTATCAAGGCAAACAACAGTTAGACAGGACAATTACCCTGTCAACCCGCCATGTTCAATGTGTAATTCACTCAGTACAGGCAGACAGACAGACAGGGGAGCTACAGGAGAGAGCTAAGATGGACCACCGCAGTACTTACTAGCGTTTACACATAAAACAGACCCCTGCATGAAGACGGATAGACAGACACACATAATCAGGGCCACACACACGCGCCTGGCAGATTTGTAGTTGAGGTACAAAGAGTCTCTCTCTCTCATAAAAGCAGGATGGCTGCTGGCCTGAAAAGCTGTTACCCTCTCCACTCAGCCCTCTGTCCCATCTCTTTCAGCTGAGACGAATACCTGCAGCCATCTATTAAAGCACCCAGATGAGATGTGATGGGAAAAGCGAGGATCAGGTTTTCCTGTACCATGTCACACCATGCCAGTGACAGCATAACACCCCTCATCACACATGGTTGTGTGCTAATGCAGGCTTAGGGGTGTGTGTGTGTGTGTGTGTGTGTGTGTGTGTGTGTGTGTGTGTGTGTGTGTGTGTGTGTGTGTGTGTGTGTGTGTGTGTGTGTGTGTGTGTGTGTGTGTGTGTGTGTGTGTGTGTGTGTGTGTGTGCGTGCGGGCGTGTGAAGAGGAATGAGGAGTGTGATGGCAGAATTAATGTGACAAGGCAGATGTAATGTAGAGTCATAAATCTTATCTTTGCCTCAGGATCATGAGGGAGGGGACAAGGGGTAACCCGTTAAAGGGAACACACACACACACACACACACACACACACAGAAACCAAGCTACAAGCTTTATGATGCTGATAATAACCACAGCGTTAAAGCTGCTCCAGTCAGCTAATACGCATCGCTCCTCTACCGCGCCCTCAGGGTTATAGGGTCAGGCACACGGGCGTTCGTGCTGAATCCGCTTTTACAGCCATTTACTCTACTGTGCCAAAACGGCTCATGTATTTAATATTACCGTAATGCAATGCTGTTTCACAAGCTTGGCGCTGTTACGACATTTCAATGCCTTACTTAAAGACAGAGGCAGTGGCGTTAGACATGCTGAAGGAAGATAGATCTGCTGGTTGACACACACGCGCACAAGTGTGTTTTTGCGTGCTTCCGACTCAAGCATTAATGTACCTGTTAACTGGAAATTACTCCTGGTGCTATTGTTGTGGGAAGGAGAGATGGAGAGATTTAGTGACAGAGGAGTGCAGAGAGGAGGAATAAGTGTGTGTGAGAGAGAGAGAGAGAGAGAGCTACATTAGAGTCACACTATACACTAGCTATTGTCACCAGGGGACCTGCCACAGCCTGTGATTTTGCACTGTACCTCCCAGCCTCCACCCTCCCTACCACCTCTCTCCGTGGTGAAATAGGTCAACCAGTTATAATGGAAGGGCAATGAGGAGCAAGTGTCTCCCCCCCCCCTCGCCCATCTCCCCCATTCTGAGGAGAGGGAGTGACGGCCCCCTGCAGACACACAGACCTCAGAGAGCAAACCAAGACAGAGCCAGCCACAACACTCGCACACAGCCAGCCACAACACTCACACACAGCCAGCCACAACAGTAGTCTCATTATTAATCGGCACACAAATAGAAAACACAGATAGGATTGCATAGAAACCTGTACGTACGTAGAAACATATGCTAATTCACTCACACACTCACTGTATCTCTGCAAAAGCCCAAATGGGAAAATGTAAATTTAAAGACATTTAAATACTGGAGATGGGATGCATGCTCTGTGGGATTCGTGTAAGTGGGTGTTATCGTTCTGTGTGTTGTGGATCTGTTGTACCTGGCTGATGGGAACAAATGGTTTGTGAATGCCCTGAGCAGAGAGGGAGGAAGGAGGAGGAAGAGGAGAACAAAGCCTGCTGAGAGAGCCTAGAGGTCTGGGAGTAGGAGGAAAAGAGAGAAGGGAGACACAGAGAGAGAGACAGAGAGAGAGAGAGAGAGAGAGAGAGAGAGAGAGAGACAGAGGCAGAGAGAGGGAGACTAGAGGTTGGAGGAGGCGGTTCTGGAGTAAACAGATGAGGAGGAGGGTTAAATGCTGCTGCTGCAGAGATGCCACTGTCACCACAGAGCGAGATAGAGAGGGGGGGGGGAGACTGTATCTGAGTGAGCATAGGAGTAAGAGAGAGCAAGTGCATCTCTTAAAAAACAAAGTGCACCAAAACACACACACTAGAAAATCATCCCTGAATAAATACACTCCTTTAAACCTCTCCACTACATTGTTCCCCCCCCCAACCTCCTCTCACCCACTCTCTCTCTTTCTTCTCTCTCTCTTTCTCTCTTTCTCCATTTCCCTCACACTCTCAGTTCGACCTTTCTCCAGTGGAAGAGGATCCTGGCCGCTCCCGCTCTTTCCCTCTCCCTCATGCATTAATGATCTGTGGTGATGAGAGTAGCGGAGAGGGCATCTTGTCAGGCCTGTCTGCCTCCCAGTCATCTGACCTCTCCCAAGGACAGAGCACCACAGGCCATACAGACAGGCTAAACAGGCCACAGATAGACATGGAGAGCTCCAGTCTGCAGGCTAACCCTTCTCATCTTCCATACCCTCTAACCATGACCTGGCAGATACTGATGGGGGCAGAAATTAGCCCACTGCGGAGTAGACAGACACCAGACAGTCACAAACACACCCAGAGTCTCCTATTCCATAAGCTGCTGTACACTCGATAGTTATAACACTCAACTCCCTTCAAAGGCTCTGTACATAGTCAATCAGGAAGTCCCCATGCTGATATGTCTATCGAGTTAGAGTACATTTCCCAACAGAGAAAGAGATAAAGAGAGAGAGCGAAAGCAAGACAGAGAAAGAGAGAAGAAAGAGGGAGAGAGAGAGAAAGAGAGATAGAGAAAGAGAAAGAGAGGAGAGGAGATGAAGAGAGAGAAGCAGAGAGAGCTAGAGAGAGAGAGAGAGAGAGAGAGAGAGAGAGAGAGAGAGAGAGAGAGAGAGAGAGAGAGAGAGAGAGAGAGAGAGAGAGAGAGAGAGAGAGAGAGAGAGAGAAGAGCGAGAATGAGACGAGAGAGAGAGAGAAAGGGAAAGAGGGAGAGCGAGAACAAGAGTGAGAGCGAGTGAGAGAGAGAGAGAGAGGGATGCAGCAGGAGACTTGTTCTGTGGCTGTTTCCTCTAGTTGAGGTAATGCTGGTTTTGAACTGCAGGATTGGCCCCAACTCCAACCGCATCCAATTCCCTGATTTCTCCTCTTCCTCACAAATTGTCCATCAGGCCATGCAGTTTAGTTCCCCCTACAATACAGACATGGTTGCCTCCACGGTGTCCTCTCACAATCACACTGGAGATTGGAGCATTTCTAGTTTTCCCTTCCTCAATATTGAGGACGAAAGAAAATCAGGTAGCAGTATTGTCTCCAGTGGGATATTCGCTCTTCTTCAGTGCCTCGCGCTCTCTTGTTCTGACTGAAGCAAAGGCCTAGTCTTATCAGACGGTGTAGAGAGAGAATAAAGAATGAGAGAGAGGAGGAAAGGAATGCAGAGACTTTGGTAGATGAACAGAGCTAAGATAAACAGTACAGTATACCTCCAATTACCTGGGAAATGTGATAGTACTTCAACTAATGAGGTATAAGCATTTCATACAGAGACTGTAGACTGTAATATAGTCAACAGTTGCTACCAGTCCCTGGCTATTTTACAGAGGCTTAATACATCAAGTGGGGATGTTATTCCTTTCATACTGTGAGTTCAGACACCTAGAATTCCTAACAAACCAAATATATTGCCTTTGTTGTTTTAAGTAATTTGTTTGGTTTTGTGTCTAAAATGTCTCCACATCTTTTGAGCCTTACTGGGATAAAAAAATACTTTGGTTTTCCTTGGAATAAAACCGGAATTGTAATAATGTATCTCTTTGGAGTGAGTGTCTCTCCCTGTCACCTGCCGGGACAGATTTCCCAGAAGTCTCCTGTGATGCGTACTGACAGCTGCAGAGAGAGATCTGTGCAGGATGAAAAGACTTCTCCCCTCTCCTCCCTGCTCCCTCCACCACAGCAGCACAGCGTTCCACAGTGCTCCATACCCAAATATTTGACTTTGCCTGTGATCCAGAGGCCTTTAAGGCTTCTCGCCCACTGATCTCTGCTTTCAAAGCGGGTGTTTAAAACACATCTGACAGAGCAAGCAGCATCCCTAGTAAACTTTGGAGGGAAAGAGGGAGAGATGAAAGGAATGAGCGAGCGAGAGAGAGAGAAAAAGAGAGAGAAAAAGAGAGAGAAAAAGAGAGAGAAAAAGAGAGAGAAAGACTATAGAGATACACTGTAGGTAGACAGAGAGAGAGAGAGAGAGAGAGAGAGAGAGAGAGAGAGAGAGAGAGAGAGAGAGAGAGAGAGAGAGAGAAAGAGAGAGAGAGAGAGAGAAAGACTATAGAGATACACTGTAGGTAGACAGAGAGAGAGAGAGACGAGTTAAGATAAGAGGCATTGACGTTATCTTTCATATCATCAAAAGCAGAATTATTGTTTGTCTGCTTGGGAAATGATTTGACATGGTACTGTAGGTTCTAATGTCATCTCATTGTTGTCTTCAGATGTTTTTACAACATTATAGATACAACAGACGTTCAGAGGTGAAAAGGCATCAGATATGACAATGACATCAGATACCTTGGTGTCTGATGTAAAGGCGTCCACATTTACCAGCCAAAATAGTTCGGAAGAGTCCACCCATATATTAGGTTTTGTTCGTTTTGGACTTCGGTTAGTTCTTTTTGGGCTGTTCAGGAACACATCGTTTGTTTTTGGATGCAAGCCGAAGTTCAGAGCCGAAGTCTACGCCCCTTCGTCGGTGATTGGCCAACAGTAGGGATTCTTCAATCAAGTCTTTGTTGTCATTCAACGAGAGACAACTCGTTTTCATGACCATTTTATCACAGAGAAATACTGCACCAAACATCTTAGTTGGATGTAAAATGTATCTCCTCAGCAATTAACAACATATTTCTTGAGTTATCTTAAATTGATTCTGACGTGCTGGCTATGGCGACTCAAAATGGACAAACAGTACTATTTTGAGGAAGTACTGGGTATGGCGACTCAAAATGGACAAACAGTACTATTTTGAGGAAGTACTGGGTATGGCAACTCAAAATGGACAAACAGTACTATTGCCGCTATTTTCTCGTTTTTTTCTCTTCTCGTTTTTCAAGCAAAGGTCCTTTAAGGAAGTATGCGGCCAGTCAAACTGAAGCATGCTGATGCCTTTAATGTCCATTTGAACACTCCTACACACACACACACACACGACCTCATAGAGAAGTCATTTTGACAATTGACAAGTGTGAAGATACAGATAACCTTTAAAGACGGTTGTAGAACCCGGAGAAGTGTGTCCTCCTAAAACCATCCCCAGATGAATGCATACAGATGGTTTCAGTCTTATTCAGTCTTTATCAGTATTGTGGGATTGATGCACGTACCAGAGTGGGGTGCTGGTCACCACATGAGCCCCCTCTCCTCAACCAATGACTATCACACCAACCAATGATGGAGACTACGTCACAGCACCATCAACTCCAGCTCACCCATTACACTCCACACACATGTACGAATACACCCACGCTTCAAAATGTTATACATCCCCCCTCCCTCTATGAAATGCATGCCCTGATGTGTTATATGAGTGACCGACAGGGGCAGGGAAATGCACAGTGTGCATGACAAGGGGGTAAACACTGGGGCAAGAGAGAGGGGGCGAGAACAACGACAATATGACAAGAGATAGGAGGAGAAAGAGAGAGAGAGCGAGAAAGAGAAAGGGAGAGAGAAAAAGAAAGAAAAACACAGAGAGAGAGAGACTTCTTCACAGGCTGGTGGTTTCAGCCAGCACCATCAGCCCCCACGTCCTCAACAGACTGTCTCCTCCCCAACCTCCCTCTCTCCCCTCCTTTCTCCAGCCCTCCCTGGGCCAGACAGCTGTGATTAATGGTGTGTCTGCTGAGGCGGGGTCCACCACTCCTGACTACACTAAACATTATCATAACTTTTCAGCTCTTATCGGAGCAGAGAGAATATTGGGAGCCCCGGGGACAAGATTTATGTCCAGTGGCTTGCCAACCATTCAACCTGCACCACCACAACCTAACAGCCTATTTCCATTTAACTGCAGCACTTTAAAACTAGTGTGTTTAAAAAATGTCTCCTGAGGGGGGAAACATGGCCGACAGTGGATTCAGATTAGTAACAATAGTGGAGAAATGACACTGATGAAATGACACTGCCTACTGTCATATTACCCCCTCATAAGGAAATCATTCACACCATGTTGAAACTACAAGGTAATACTGTGTTCCATTCCCATTCTAACATATACAGGCAATACTCTGCCTCAATGTAAACCCCACCACACAGCGGTGGGATCATATTTTACGGCTGTATTTTACTAATGTGTTTTTAATACATGTAATATTCTTGCTTCAATATGTGCCGTGCCACGTGTCAACAGCAGCATCGTAATAAAAGGCAATATAACAGGAGAGTTTCACACTGTCTTCATATCATCCGTTCCCCCAGGAGCCATGAGTGTTTATATTACTGTACATTACCCTCTCTCTGCTGTCATTATCTCCTACACACAGGGATGAGTGGCTCCCCGCCCTCCCAACCACCACTAACACTTTATTCTCTCACATAGGAGGAGGAGGGACTGAGGCTGCATAGACTTTGTACAGTATGATATACACACTGGAGAAACACCCATTCTCATACCCACATACTCATTGGAGCACACACGCATATAGGCAACCCCCTTATATAAGAGCCATCCACATCCATGCAACCACCCCACATGAACGGCCCACACACATTAGACCCATTCCTTTTTCAGAGCGTGATCGCGATGAACGTGTGAGCCGCTTGGAGCTCTGGAGTGTCACGCCGTAAAAATGCAATTTGGCTGCAGACGGTTCGCTGGAGATTTGGGCTGGGCTGTGGGGTTCTGCTGGGGGGTGGGGGGTGGGGTGTGGGGGTGGCTGTAATCAGGGGAGGGTGAGAGGGGCTGTAGCGCTTAAGGGCACTATACCCTAACTGCCTCCTCGTCTCCCATGGGCAACACTTTCACATTACAACAGAGAGAGGGGAGGGGGCTAGAGAGAGGAGGGAGAGAAAGAGGAGGGAGAGAGAGAGGAGGGAGAGAGAGGCGGGAGAGAGAAAGGGGGAGAGAGAGGTGAGGGGGCTAGAGAGAGGGTAGGGAGAGAGAAAGGGGGCTAGAGAGAGAGAGGGGGATAGAGAGAGGAGGAGAGAGAGAGGAGGGAGAGAGAGGGGGAGGAGGGAGAGAGAGAGAGGGAGGGGGCTAGAGAGAGGAGAGGGGGGCTAGAGAGAGAAGGGAGAGAGAGAGGGAGGGGGCTAGGGAGAGGGGAGGGAGAGAGAGAGGAGGGATAGAGAGGGGAGGGGGATAGAGAGAGGAGGGAGAGAGAGAGGGAGGGAGAGAGAGGAGGGGGAGAGAGAGGAGGGGGAGAGAGAGAGGGAGGGGGCTAGAGTGAGGAGGGAGAGAGAGGAGGGAGGAGAGAGAGAGAGAGGGAGGGGGCTAGAGAGAGGAGGGAGAGAGAGAGGGGGAGGGGGCTAGAGAGAGGAGGGAGAGAGAGAGGAGGGAGAGAGAGAGGGGAGGGGGCTAGACATAGGAGGGAGAGAGAGAGGGGAGGGGGCTAGAGAGGGAGGGAGAGAGAGAGGAGGGATAGAGAGAGGGGAGGGGGCTAGAGAGAGGAGGGAGAGAGAGAGGAGGGAGAGAGAGAGGGGAGGGGGATAGAGAGAGGAGGGAGAGAGAGAGAGAGGGGGAGGGGGCTAGAGAGAGGAGGGAGAGAGAGAGGGGAGGGGGCTAGAGAGAGGAGGGAGAGAGAGAGGGGAGGGGGCTAGAGAGAGGAGGGAGAGAGAGAGAGGGGGGAGGGGGCTAGAGAGAGGAGGGAGAGAGAGAGGGGAGGGGGCTAGAGAGAGGAGGGAGAGAGAGAGGGGAGGGGGCTAGAGAGAGGAGGGAGAGAGAGAGGAGGGAGAGAGAGAGGGGAGGGGGGCTAGAGAGAGGAGTGAGAGAGAGAGGTGTAGATGGGCGGAAAGTGTGATGGGGAAAGTAGAGGAAGAAGACAAAGGCAAAGGAAAGACTCCCTCTCAAGACACAAGCCATATAAATCCATAACCTAACCCATTGAAACCCATTCCACTCTGCCATCAGTGGAATTGATGAAGAAAGCCAGTGGTTATACGTTATACGTTATACGTTATACATTCAGTATTAAACAGCTCCGTTCAGCTTCCATTTATGACGTATATTTCTGTTCCTCTATATTTCCATGTGTGTTGTGGCTGCCAGGCAATGTGCATATGTGGCGTTGCTAGCGTAGCTACATCACCTCAGGGCCCTGCTGCCACCCAGCATAGTGCAGTCCGTGCCAGGGGCCATTAAGGCTCCACATACCCCTTAGCCACAGAGAGCTCCTGATGTGATGACTCTCTGCTGGAGAGAGAGTGGAGTCCTCCAGTCACTTCCCAATGCACAGCCCGAGTGCCACTGCAATCTGTTGTGACAAAGTGCCCCAAACTTGACAAATTGCTTTTTGTGAAGAGGGTACATGCACTCATTCATAGTCGTGTGTGTATATATATATATATAAACACACGTTTAAAAAAAAAGAAAGAAAACACAACATCACAGCTGTTGTTGTCTTTGCTGAAGTAAAGAGACTTAAAGTTCTCTTTAACAAGCAGACTAGAATCAGGGGGTGATTCATCCACCTCTTAGTGGCCACGCCTCTTGTTTTGTTTTCTTGAGATTGAAGGAGGAGATAAACCAAAGTGTCGTGACCTGAATCAACATTGAGGCCTTTTGATATTAAACTGAACCAGATGTACAGTTGGACCAGTCCATCTATGTTCACCCAACATCAGCCCATACAGAAGGCCACCAGGTGTCCACCAACCTCTGAGGACATAAAACATTTTACTAGCTAGCTAAAAGGTCATGACCCCATTGAAACCCCTGAGGCTACATCACAGACAGACAGGGGTCAACTAATGAAGCATGCAGGAAGACTTTACCTCCAATCAACCCCTGTTGACCCTCCTCTTGCTCACTTCGATACACGTCTCTATTCTACATTTTCGTATCTAGTTGCTAAGGGTTGTACAGACCAGAGTGCAGACCAGGTGCTCTATAATATTTCCTGTGATTCATCCATGCACACATCCTCCATTTTCCAAATGTTTTCTCTGGTGAAGTGAGTCTGGTATGCATTATGAATGGCCTGCTTATAGTATTCTCCAAAAGCATCCAGCCCGCTTTTGACGAAGGAAAGACACTGTGCTCACTCAACGTGCATCATCAGCACACAACTTTGTTTTTCTTTCTCAGTTCAGGCAGTTCGACTCCAGTAGTGATAATTACACTTCTGATTGTACGGCTCATCCCTCCTCTCTCATCCCTCCTTCCTCTCATCCCTCCTTCCTCTCATCCCTCCTTCCTCTCTGATTCCATCTCTCTCCAGCTCTCCACTAAGCTCATCAGGCACATCTGTTTGCAGCACCACCGAACAAGGAGCACATTAACAAACAAACAGACAACAATTAGTCTCCTTTTGAAGCCTTCCATGTGCTCCATTAGGGGAATGCCGGGATGGGATTGGATGATCAGAGTAGGGCTGGGCGATATGGCCAAAATGTCATAGCACAGTATTTTTCAAGTTTTCTGACAGTATTTAATGTTTTTGAATAATAAGAGTTGTTAATGTGCTTTATGAGTGGTGTGTGACTCAACAGTGGCAACACATACAGTTATTTTAATGGGTCTTTCTCCATTCAAACGGGTTTATACTGTTCAATTCAACATCAAACCCAAACTGTTTTCTACATTTCCAATTTCTGAATTTCCTGCACTCATTTGAGATCGTTTCCACACTGCCACGTAGGGCTGCACAATATGCGCAAAAAATTTAGGCCTGATTTGAACCAAATGTTGCAATTGCGATTAGATCAAAACACTTAGGTGAACTGTTGGAATCATGGAAATAGAATGATTATTGTAATTCTATAGTTAGAATATAAAAAATAGTGAGCACTTTGAATACACTGTTGTTTGACATGACAACAAATTAAGATGCCAGGGAGGAGTAATACTCTACTGCCAGGGAGGAGTAATACTCTACTGCCAGGGAGGAGTAATACTCTACTGCCAGGGAGGAGTAATACTCTACTGCCAGGGAGGAGTAATACTCTACTGCCAGGGATGAGTAATACTCTACTGCCAGGGAGGAGTAATACTCTACTGCCAGGGAGGAGTAATACTCTACTGCCAGGGAGGAGTAATACTCTACTGCCAGGGAGGAGTAATACTCTACTGCCAGGGAGGAGTAATACTCTACTGCCAGGGAGGAGTAATACTCTACTGCCAGGGAGGAGTAATACTATACTCTACTCTGCTCAGCAAACTGGATGCAGTTTATCACAGTGTCATCCATTTTGTTACTAAAGCACCTTATACCACCCACCACTGCGACCTGTATGCTCTAGTCGGCTGGCCCTCACTACATATTCGTCGCCAGACCCACTGGCTCCAGGTCATCTACAAGTCCATGCTAGGTAAAGCTCCACCTTATCTCAGTTCACTGGTCACGATGGCAACACCCACCCGTAGCACGCGCTCCAGCAGGTGTATCTCACTGATCATCCCTAAAGCCAACATCTCATTTGGCCGCCTTTCCTTCCAGTTCTCTGCTGCCTGTGACTGGAACGAATTGCAAAAATCGCTGAAGTTGGAGACTTTTATCTCCCTCACCAACTTTAAACATCTGCTATCTGAGCAGCTAACCGATCGCTGCAGCTGTACATAGTCCATCGGTAAATAGCCCACCCAATTTACGTACCTCATCCCCATACTCATCCCCACTGTTTTTATTTATTTACTTTTCTGCTCTTTGGCACACCAATATCTCTACCTGCACATGATCATTTATCACTCCAGTGTTAATCTGCTAAATTGTAATTATTCGCCTACCTCCTCATGCCTTTTGCACACAATGTATATAGACTCTTTTTTTCTACTGTGTTATTGACTTGTTTATTGTTTACTCTATGTGTAACACTGTGTTGTTGTCTGTTCACACTGCTATGCTTTATCTTGGCCAGGTTGCAGTTGTAAATGAGAACTTGTTCTCAACTAGCCAACCTGGTTAAATAAATGTGAAAAAAAAAAAAAAAATACATATATATTTTTTAAATAGTATGTTTATTAGCTAGCTAGCTAGCTATCCAGCTAACTAGTGATTAGTGTTAGCGGCTAACGCAAACTAGCGAATAGCTTTAGCGGCAAACACGATTTAGCCACAACTTGCTAAGAAAAGATAAAATAGCTGTTTGCAAATGTAAGAAACAAACGAATAGCGCTTGACATTCTTTTATTAAGAAGCACAACGGAAACAGCATCCTTGTCGTCAACATTGTTGCATCACCATGCAAACTGAACGCAAGTGTCTTGTGGTCGAACAACTCCTTGAGTGACAGGGGGCGGGGCTACGTCTGTTTGGAAAGCGGCAAGGAGAGAGAGCAGAGAGAGATGACTCAAATAGCATTTTTTTTGCATCACATAAACACAAACCAAACAATCAAATACCGTTATGGAAGGTAAAGTAAAAAGCCTCTCATCAATACCGGTATATAGTAATATATGGTCCTAGATCAGAGGACTTGTAGGGAGCACTACTCTGCCATCCTACAGAGCAGAGCCAGCATGCAGTCTTTACACCACTTACACCACTTACCTTCTACAGGATTATGACGGGAATGGACACTCAAAGTTAATGACTGGTGCTGAAGACACCAAGGATAATGAAGTCTGAGGATCGTAGTTGCTGTGTTATATTTGTTTGATGTATTTCCAGACATTTATTTCATTTACAAATCTAATTTAATTTAATTCAGTCATGGTGGAAATGTATCCCCCCATTGCCACAGCGACAGACGTGAAGAATGTGAGCTGATCCAGAGCTGTCAGTCACGCTGCATTAGAGGGGGTCAAGACACAGCTGGGGGTCAGAGGTTAACCCCATTACGAGCTGGGGCTCCTCTCTTTCACCTCGACCCTCCTCTCCGTCTGTCTGTCACAGTCCGTCTTCTCCTCTCAGGGTCCTAAATTAACTTTTGGGTTTGACAACCAATAATGGCCTTGGTTATAAGCAGAGTTTAAAACCCTCAGCCAGACCCTGGTCTTACCATGACTTCCTCTTGAAACACAAGCATAGCTCTGACTCTAGGCTTCCCCCTTTCAATATCCCTGGTGAGCATAACAATTAACTCTGAATTCCCTCCTGTCTTTTCTTTCCCAATACTCAACTATTCCCAATACCAACAGACTCCTGAACAGCTTTTATCCCCAATCCATGAGTGCTAAATAGCTCGAAAAATGGTTATACGGACTATCTGACTTGACACAATTTGATTTGTATTCTTGCACTGTCTCTATGTCTCACAGGACTCTACACACTGACACTCCAACACACACACACACACACACACACACACACACACACACACACACACACACACACACACACACACACACACACACACACACACACACACACACACACACACACACACACACACACACACACACACACACACACACTTAATTTGCTCACACACATAACACACACAGACATTTATAATGACTCTACACACACGCACACACACACTCACATACAATCATAATTTACACTGCTGCTACTCTGTCTATCATATATCCTGATGCCTTGTCACCTTACCCCTATACATATCTACAGTTGAAGTCGGAAGATTACATACACTTAGGTTGGAGTCATTGTTGGACTCATTGTTAACAAATTTCTTGTTAACAAACTATAGTTTTGGCAAGTCGGTTAGGACACCTAATTTGTGCATGACACAAGTAATTTTTCCAACTGTATCACAATTCCAGTGGGTCAGAAGTGTACATAAACTAAGTTCACTGTGCCTTTAAACAGCTTAGAATATTCCAGAAAATGATGTCATGGCTTTAGAAGCTTCTAATAGGCTAATTTACATAATTTGAGTCAATTGGAGATGTACCATTCTGTCTCCTGGAGATGAACATACTTTGGTGCGAAAAGTGAAAATCAATCCCAGAACAACAGCAAAGGACCTTGTGAAGATGCTGGAGGAAACAGGTAAAAAACTATCTATATCCACAGTAAAACGAGTCCTATATCGGCATAACCTGAAAGGCCGCTCAGCAAGGAAGAAGCCACTGCTCCAAAACCGCCATAAAAAAGCCAGACTACAGTTTTCAACTGCACATGGGGACAAAGATCGTACTTTTTGTAGAAATGTTCTCTGGTCTGATGAAACAAAAATAGAACTGTTTGGCCATAATGACCATCGTTATGTTTGGAGGAAAAAGGGGGAGGCTTGCAAGCCGAAGAACACCATCCCAACCGTGAAGCACGGGGGTGGCAGCATCATGTTATGGGGGTGTTTTGCTGCAGGAGGGCCTGGTGCACTTCACAAAATAGATGGCATCATGAGGATGGACAATTATGGGGATATATTGAAACAACATCAGTCAGGAAGTTAAAGCTTGGTCGCAATGGGTCTTACAAATGGACAATGACCACAAGCATACTTCCAAAGCTGTGGCAAAATGGCTTAAGGACAACAAAGTCAAGGTATTGGAGTGGCCATCGCAAAGCCCTGAACTCAATCCTATAGAACATTTGTAGACAGAACTGAAAAAGTATGTGCGAGCAAGAAGGCCTACAAACCTGACTCAGTTATACCAGCTCTGTCAGGAGGAATGGGCCAAAATTCACCCAACTTATTGTGGGAAGCTTGTGGAAGGCTACCCGAAATGTTTGACCTGAGTTTCTTTTTTTTCTTTTTTTTAACATTTTACCCCTTTTTCGTGGAATCCAATTTTTTTGTAGCTACTATCTTGTCTCATCGCTACAACTCCCTTACGGGCTCGGGAGAGACGAAGGTTGAAAGTCATGCGTCCTCCGATACACAACCCAACCAAGCCGCACTGTTTCTTAAGAATCCAACCCGGAAGCCAGCCGCACCAATGTGTCAGAGGAAACACCATGCACCTGGCAACCTTGGTCAGCGTGCACTGAGCCCGGACCGCCACAGGAGTCACTGGTGCACGATGAGACAAGGATATCCCTACCGGCCAAACCCTTCCTAACCCGGGCGACGCTAGGCCAATTGTGCGTCGCCCCACGGACCTCCTGGTCGGGGCCGGTTACGACAGAGCCTGGGCGCGAACCCAGAGTCTCTGGTGGCACAGCTGGCGCTGCAGTACAGTACCCTTAACCACTGTGCCACCCGGGAGGCCTGTTTGGCCTAAGTTAAACAATTTAAAGGCAATACTACCAAATACTAATTGAGTTTATGTAAACTTCTGATGCACTGGGAATGTGATGAAAGAAATAAAAGCAGAAATAAATCATTCTCTACTATTATCCTGAAATTTCACATTCTTAAAATAAAGTGGTGATCCTAACTGACCTAAAACAGGGCATTTTTACCAGGATTAAATGTCAGGAATTGTGAAAAACTGAGTTTAAATGTAGTTGGCTAAGGTGTATGTTAACTTTCGACTTCAACTGTACCTCCATCACTCCAGTATCCCTGCACATTGTAAAGATGATACTGGAACCGACTGATCCTGTCTATAGTTGACTTACTTCCCGGGTTCTTCCAACATCTTTTTTTTCTCCTGTGCTTGTGTTCGACCATATGTTATTTTTAGTGCTACATTGATATTGATTACTGCATTGATGGTTTAGAACAAGAAATGCGTTTCAGTGCACGTGACATAAAAACTTGAAACTTTGCTCTCATCCCCCTGCACTCTCTTTTCCTCCACTCCCCTCCCTCGCGTTCCCCATATTCCACTCCTCCTCTCCTTCTATCCTCTGCTCATTATTTAATTTTTGATGAGAGGGGGGACTGGGAGTACTAACCCCAGTGCACTCACAGGCCCAAGCCTGGCCTGCTTTAATATTTCATGGAGATGTGCAATAACACCAAACACACACACACAGAGACACACACACAGAAGCACACACACAAGCACACTGCCTGTGGGCGTACTGTAGCGCTGAGAGGTGGCGGGGAGAGCAGGTGTCGTTGGCGAATGCTAATTGAACTTGTCCATGGGTCAGTAAGCCTTCCTGTTCCCCCCGAACCGTCGTGAACAGATACTTCCTGCCGGCCTGGGAGAGGGGCTGTTAGAAGGGCTCTACGGCTGTATGGCTGGGGGCATCCATTTCCCTCTCTAGTACCAAGCCTCTTCATAGGTATTACTGTATTAGTAGTTATGGGAGAGATGGAGCCTCTGAGCCCCATGATGAGTAGGATTACATAGAGCTGTCAATCATTGACTGCTATCATCTAACAGCAGGCCAAAGAGATGGAGGATGACTCAGGGATTTTCTCATGCAACAGTCTGATTCAAATCAACTTCCTTCACAATCACCTGGCTGAGGCAAAACAAGTCCATTACTTCCACAGTCACATGATCTGGAGGCCTGCATATCTTCTCAGCATGTTTTGATTCGTTCTATTTCAATACTACATGACCCGTCGTTGTGCCCTTCCACATGTACATCCCTACAGTCTACCAGTCCTATCAATCTCTATTCTCCCATTATGGATGGAGAGGCAGAATGATCCTGACACCCTCGTTATAATATAAATGAGAATATGTGTGTGATAGGCAATAACACACACGGTGTTAGGCCTCATTCAGTTTGTAGATGAGATTATGCAGGTACAGCGAGGTCATGTAAGCCAATCCCCTCGGCCCATTACAACAGCGCTCATGCATCTCTCGTCATTATAGCACCCCTCCCATTATGTAAGCACTCCTTCCCTCCTCCAGGTGTGTGCGGTCTGCCTGGTGCCTGGCCCATGTATCATTCATACTGTTATAGTGCATCTCTTTGTTTTACGCCTTCTCAATGGCATTAATGGCGCCATGTTATCTAGCTAGCAGCTACAGGGCCTTTACAAAATATTCACACCCCTTGACTTATTCCACATTTTTTTTGCCTTACAGCCTGAAATCAAAATGTATTAAATTTAAAAAGAAATTGGTCTCTTATCTCCACACAATACCCCATAATGACAAAGTGAACATTTGTTTTCTGGATCAAATTTATTGAAAATTAAATATTCCATTTAGATAAGAATTCACTGCCCTGAGTCCATATTTTGTAGAAGCACCTTTGGCAGTGATTACAGCTGTAAGTCTTTCTGGGTAAATCTCTAAGAGTTTTCTACACCTGGATTGTGAAACATTTGCCTAGTACTCTTTTCAAAATTCTTCAAACTCCGTCAAATTAGTTGATCATTTATTGACAACCATTTTCAGGTCTTGACATAGATTTTCAAGCAGCTTTAAGTCAAAACTGTAACTCGGCCTCTCAGGAACCTTCACTATCTTCTTGGTAAGCAACTCCAGTGTACGCCTTGTGTTTTCGGTTATTCTCCTGCTGAAAGGTGAAAGGTGAATTCAAAATCCCAGTGACTGAACCAGGTTTTCCTCAAGAATTTTCCCTGTACTTAGATCCATTCCATTTCTTTTTTTTATCCTGAAATAATCCCCAGTTCTTAACCTATGACAAACAGATGAAGTCGGGAAGTTTACATACAATTTAGCCAACTACATTTAAACTCCGTTTGTACAATTCCTGACATATAATCCTAGTAAAAATTCCCTGTCTTAGGTCAGTTAGGATCACCACTTTATTCTAAGAATGTGAAATGTCAGGATAATAGTAGAGAGAATGATTTATTTCAGCTTTTATTTCTTTCATTACATTTCCAGTGCGTCAGAAGTTTACATACACTCAATTATTATTTGGTAGCATTGCCTTTACATTGTTTAACTTGGGTCAAAAGTTTTGGGTAGCCTTCCACAATCTTCCTACAATAAGTTGGGTGAATTCTGTCCCATTCCTCCTGACAGAGCTGGTGTAACTGAGTCAGGTTTGTAGGCCTCCTTGGTCGCACATGCTTTTTCAGTTCTGTCCACACATTTTCTATATGATTGAGGTCAGGGCTTTGTGATGGCCACTCTAATACCTTAAATTTGTTGTCCCATAAGCCATTTTGCCACAACTTTGGAAGTATGCTTGGGGTCATTGTCCATTTGGAAGACTCATTTGCGACCAAAGTTTAACTTCCAGACTGATGACTTGAGATGTTGCTTCAATAAATCCACATACTTTTCCTGCCTCATGATACCTTCTATTTTGTGAAGTGCACCAGTCCCTCCTGCAGCAAAGCACCCCGACAACATGATGGTGCTACCCCCATTCTTCACGGTTGGGATGGTTTTCTTCGGCTTGCAAGCCTGCCCCTTTTTCCTCCAAACATAACGATGGTCATTATGGCCAAACAGTTATATTTATGTTTCATCAGACCAGAGGACATTTCTCCAAAAAGTATGATCTTTGTCCCCATGTGCAATTGCAAACCATAGTCTGGCTTTTTTATGGCGGTTTTGAAGCAGTGGTTTCTTCCTTGCCGAGCGGCCTTTAAGGTTATGTCGATATCAGATTCGTTTTACTGTGGATATAGATACTTTTGTACCTATTTCCTCCAGCATCTTCACAAGGTCCTTTGCTGTTGTTCTGGGATTGATTTGCACTTTTCGTACCAAAGTACATTAATCTCCAGGAGACAGAACGCGTCTCCTTCCTGAGCGGTATGACGGCTGCGTGGTCCCATGGTGTTTATATTTGCATACTATTGTTTGTACAGATGAACGCGGTACCTTCAGGCATTTGGAAATTGCTCCCAAGAATGACCCAGACTGTGGAGGTCTACAATTATTTTTCTGAGGTCTTGGCTGATTTCTTTTGATTTTCCCATTTTCCTAGCTGTTTAAAGGCGCAGTCAACTTAGTGTATGTAAACTTCTGACCCACTGGAAATGTGATACAGTGAATTATAAGTGAAATAATCTGTCTGTAAACAATTATTGTTGGATAAATGACTTGTGTCATGCACACAGTAGATGTCCTAACCGACCTGCCAAAACTATAGTTTGTTAACAAGAAATTTGTGGAGTGGTTGAAAAACGAGTTCTCTTGCCTCCAACCTAAGTGTATGTAAACTTCCGACTTCAACTGTTTGTCATAGGTTAAGAACTGGGGATTATTTCAGGATAAAAAAAAGAAATGGAATGGATAGAGAGTGGTACTCAGTAATACATTGTATTGGATTTGCCCAAACATAACACTTTGTATTCAGGACAAAAAGTTCATTGTTTCTCCAAATCTTTACATGACATTAGTGTCTTGCTGCAAACAGGATGTATGTTTTGGAATATCTTTATTCTGTACAGGCTTCCTTCTTTTCATTCTGTCAGTTAGGTTAGTATTGTGGAGTAACAACACTGAACAAAAATATAAACGCAAAATAACACAATTGTTAAGATTACAATTTATAAAGAAATCAGTCAATTGAAATAGATTCACTAGGCCCTAATGTATGAACTTTACATGACTGGGAATACAGATATGAATCTGTTGGTAACAGATACCTTTAAAAAAAAAGTTAGGGTCGTGAATCAGAAAACCAGTCAGTATCTGGTGGGAACTGGAACACGCTGTCGTACACGTCAATCCAGAACATCCCAACTATGCTCAACGGGTGACATGTTTGGTGAGTATGCAGGCCATGGAAGAACTGGGACATTTTCAGTGTGCAGGAATTGTGTACAAATTAGAGGTCGACCGATTAATCGGAATGGCCGATTAATTAGGTCCGATTTCAAGTTTTCATAACAATCGGAAATCTGTATTTTTGGACACCAATTTGGCCATTTTTTGTTGTTGTTTTTTACACCTTTATTTCATCTTTATTTAACTAGGCAATTAATTAAGAACACATTCTTATTTTCAATGACGGCCTAGGAACGGTTGGTTAACTGCCTCGTTCAGGGGCAGAATGACGGATTTTTACTTTGTCAGCTCGGGGGAATCAATCTGGCAACCTTACAGTTAACTCCTCCAACGCTGTAACCACCTGCCTCTCATTGCACTCCATGACGAGACTGCCTGTTACGCGAATGCAGTAGAAGCCAAGGTAAGTTGCTAGCTAGCATTAAACTTATCTTATAAAAAACAATCAATCAATCATAATCACTAGTTAACTACACATGGTTGATGATATTACTAGTTTCTCAAGCGTGTTCTGCGTTGCATATAATCGATGCGATGCGTATCGTTGCTCCAATGTGTACCTAACCATAAACATCAATGCCTTCCTTAAAATCAATACACAGAAGTATATATTTTTAAACCTGCATATTTAGCTAAAAGAAATCCAGGTTAGCAGGCAATATTAACCAGGTGAAATTGTGTCACTTCTCTTGCATTCATTGCACACAGAGTCAGTGTATATGCAACAGTTTGGGCCGCCTAATTTGCCAGAATTTTACATAATTATGACATAACATTGAAGGTTGTGCAATGTAACAGGAATATTTAGACTTATGGATGCCACCCGTTAGATAAAATACGGAATGGTTCCGTATTTCACTGAAAGAATAAACGTCTGGTTTTCGAGATGATAGTTTCCGGATTCGACCATATTAATGACCTAAGGCTCGTATATCTGTGTGTTATCATGTTATAATTAAGTCTATGATTTGATAGAGCAAGCTGACTGAGCGATGGTAGGCACCAGCAGGCTCATGAGCATTCATTCAAGCACCACTTTCGTGCGTTTTGCCAGCAGCTCTGCTGTTTATGACTTCAAGCCTATCAACTCCCAAGATTAGGTTGGTGTAACCGATGTGAAATGGCTAACTAGTTAGCGGGGTGCGCGCTAATAGCGTTTCAAACATCCCTCGCTCTGAGATTTGGAATGGTTGTTCCCCTTGCTCTGCATGGGTAACGATGCTTTGAGGGTGGCTGCTGTCGTTGTATTCCTGGTTCGAGCCCAGGTAGGAGCGAAGAGAGGGGCGGAACCTATACTGTTACACTGGCAATACCAAAGTGCCTATAAGAACATCCAATAGTCAAAGGTATATGAAATACAAATGGTATAGAGATAAATAGTCCTATAATTCCTATAATAACTACAACCTAAAACTTCTTACCTGGGAATATTGAAGACTCATGTTAAAAGGAACCACCAGCTTTCATATGTTCTCATGTTCTGAGCAAGGAACTTAAACATTAGCTTTCTTACATGGCACATATTGCACTTTTACTTTCTTCTCCAACACCTTGTTTTTGCATTATTTAAACCAAATTGAACATGTTTCATTATTTATTTGAGGCTAAATTGATTTTATTGATGTATTATTTTAAGTTAAAATAAGTGTTCATTCAGTATTGTTGTAATTGTCATTATTACAAATACATTTAAAATTTGTCCGGTTAATCGGTATCAGCTTTTTTTGGCCCTCCAATAAACGGTGTCGGTACCGGCGTTGAAAAATCATAATCGGTCAACCTCTAATACAGATCCTTGCAACATGGGGCCGTGCATTATCATGCTGCAAGATGAGATGATGGCAGCAGATGAATGGCACAACAATGGGCCTCAGGATCTCGTCACGGTATCTCTGTGTATTCAAAATGCCATCGATAAAATGCAATCATGTTCGTTGTCTGTAGCTTATGCCTGCCCATACCATAACCCCAGTGCCACCATAGGGCACTCTGTTCTGCCATCTGCCCAGTACAGTTGAAACTGAGATTAATCCGTGAAGAGCACACTTCTCCAGCGTGCCACTGGCCATCAAAGGTGAGCATTTGCCCACTGATAACGAACTGCAGTCAGTTCAAACCCTGGTGAGGACGGCGGCACGCAGATGAGCTTCCCTGAGACGGTTTCTGACAGTTTGTGCAGAAATTCTTTGGTTGTGCAAACCCAGTTTCAACAGCTGTCCGGGTGGCTGGTCTCAGACAATACCGCAGGTGAAGAAACCGGATGTGGAGATTCTGGGCTGGCGTGGTTACAAGTGGTCTGCGGTTGTGAGGCCGGTTGGACGTATTGACAAAAACTAAAACAACGTTTGAGCCGGCTTATGGTAGAGAAATGAACATTCAATTCTCTGGTAACAGCTGTGGTGGACATTCTTGCCGTCGGCATGCCAATTGCACGCTCCCTCAAAACTTGAGACATCCGTGGCGTTTTGTTGCGTGACAAAACATGGGGGGGTCTGCACATTTTAGAGTGGCTTCTTTTAGCACAAGGTGCACATGTGTAATGATCAAGTTTTTTAAAAATCAGGTGGAATGGATTATTTTGGCAACGGAGAAATGCTCACTAAACAGGGATGTAAACAAATTTGTGCTCAAAAGTTAAGAAACATAATATTTTTGTGCGTATGGAATATTTCTAGGATCTTCTATTTCAGCTCATGAAACATGGGACCACCACTTTACATGTTGCATTTATATTTTTGTTCAGTGTACAATGTTGTTGATCCAGCCCCAGCTTTCTCCTATCTGTCACAGCCATTAAATGCTGTAACTGTTTTAAAGTCATCATTGGTCTCATGGTGAAATCCCTGACAGGTCATGTTAAAACACTATGATTTGAGCTTGCCATAACAAAGGAATTGAATACTTATTGACTCAAGACATGTCAGCTTTAAATGTTTTTATAAAAGTGTAAAGATTTCAAAAACATAGTTACGCTTTGACATTATGGAGTATTGTGTGTGGGCCAGTGACAAAAAATCTCAATTGAATCCATTTTAAATTCAGGCTGTAAAACAACAAAATGTGGAAAGAGTCAAGGGGTGTGAAAACTAACTGAGGGCACTGCAGCTACTATACTTGAGATTTAAGAAAGTGTAACGAAAATATGTATTTTCGAGGTACAGTAGTCTTACCTGTAGATGACACAATCAGGGTAGGTGAGGAGAAGAGGATCCAGACATGGAACAAAGAAGGAAAAAATGAATTAGCCTGAGAAAAATGTGAATAAATATCAAGCTCAGGCAATTTCCATTTCCGCGCCAAACTATCTGAATATCAAAATGCTTTTTCAATGCATTCTGTCATGACAATGTCTAATATTTTGTTTGTTTCCAGCTCTGAAATAGAAATTGAAATGACCTTTGGATAATAATAGCATGCCATTAAATGTGATGCATAACGGTACAGTCGACCCAGAAGTTACTGGAGTCACATCAGCCAATGGTAACACGCTATTCTGTGTCGGAAACGAAGGAACTCAGGACTGGATTATGTATAGAATTTATGGAGTGTGTATAGAAGGAGAACGTGTCTCCAGAAGCCCAGTCAGAGTGTGTGTAGAACATAGAACATGTAGTACTCTAAGGGGGAGGAACGTACATACGGCTTTAATTAGGGTCAAACAGACCTGACTATTTGTTTTCATTTGGCTGATTTACCCCCTTTCATTTGGCAGCTGGCTAACATGCATGTCCCAGACCCCCACGCCAGACCCCCACGCCAGACCCCCATGCCAGACCCTGAGCCCCTACCCTGAGGTGAGGGGATACGGCTGGCTCTGGGAAGGGGAGAAGGGTGGGGAGTGAGGAAGGGAATTATAGGGGGTGAGTGGCTCTCCTGCTAGGGTGCGTGACCCTGGGCAGTGTGGCGATGGAGGAAGCAGAGCCAGTCAGATGCTTCAGAGCAGGACGCAGAGATTACGCCTGCATTTAACAGGAGGCCACCTGTCATGTGTACATACTCTGTGTACATATACTGGGGGGGGGGTATTCAGTGCAATATTGCATGTGACCCCTATGTCTTTCCTCATGGGTAAACACATTTCCTTTGGTCTTAAGCCTGGGGGGGAAAGGTGATATCCCATCAGTGTGGGGCGAGATGTACCCCAAAGACATTAGATTAGATATTAGGACCACGCCCCAGATTGCACGAGGCTCTACGATTCCCCAAGGAAAATCTTTCTAGGACTTTACTGGACCCAAGCCTTGTGCTTCTCTCCATACTGATGGTCCAGTGGAGAGATTCCATGCCAGCATGGATGGAAAATAGTTTTGGTATCTCAGATAGTGAGAAATATCTGAACACAAAAACGTATTGGGAGGAAGGATGTTTGACATGCTTTTTACATTCGTATCACAAACCATTTTTGGGGGGAAAATCATGATGAAAGTGGCCATCTTAGAGATAAATGCCTCCAGTAAGTAAGACCCCATGATCTGTGAACCGTACATGATACAGACAACATCTGGGTGTCATTATACTCCTTATAGTGTTCTCTTAAATATGGAGTATGTCTAGATACTGAAATAGTATTTTTAATATTTCAAAAGCACCCTTTTTGATTTTGTTATTTTTCTCCATAGTTTGAAATCAAATCAAAATGTATTTGTCACATACACATGGTTAGCAGATGTTAATGCGAGTGTAGCGAAATGCTTGCGCTTCTAGTTCCGACAATGCAGTAATAACCAACGAGTAATCGAACCTAACAATTTCAAAACTACTGTCTTATACACACAAGTGTAAAGGGATAAAGAATATGTACATAAAGATATATGAATGAGTGATGGTACAGAACAGCATAGGCAAGATGCAGTAGATGGTATCGAGTACAGTATATACATATGAGATGAGTAATGTAGGGTATGTAAACAAAGTGGCATAGTTTAAAGTGGCTAGTGATACATGTATTACATAATGATGCAGTAGATGATATAGAGTACAGTATATACATATACATATGAGATGAGTAATGTAGGCTATGTAAACATTATATTAAGTAGCATTGTTTAAAGTGGCTAGTGATATATTTTTACATCAATTTCCATCCATTTCCATTATTAAAGTGGCTGTAGTTGAGTGTGTTGGCAGCAGCCACTCAATGTTAGTGGTGGCTGTTTAACAGTCTGATGGCCTTGAGATAGAAGCTGTGTTTCAGTCTCTCGGTTCCAGCTTTGATGCACCTGTACTGACCTCGCCTTCTGGATGATAGCGGGGTGAACAGGCAGTGGCTCGGGTGGTTGTTGTCCTTGATGATCTTTATGGCCTTCCTGTCACATCAGATGGTGTAGGTGTCCTGGAGGGTAGGTAGGTTGCCCCCGGTGATGCATTGTGCAGACCTCACTACCCTCTGGAGAGCCTTACGGTTGTGGGCGGAGCAGTTGCCGTACCAGGCTGTGATACAGCCCGCCAGGATGCTCTCGATTGTGCATCTGTAGAAGTTTGTGAGTGCTTTTGGTGACAAGCCAAATTTCTTCAGCCTCCTGAGGTTGAAGAGGCGCTGCTGCGCCTTCTTTACAACGCTATCTATGTGGGTGGACCAATTCAGTTTGTCCGTGATGTGTATGCCGAGGAACATAAAACTTACTACCCTCTCCACTACTGTCCAGTCGATGTGGATAGGGGGGGGGGGGTGCTCCCTCTGCTGTTTCCTGAAGTCTACGATCATCTCCTTTGTTTTGTTGACGTTGAGTGTGTGGTTATTTTCCTGACACCACACTCTGAGGGCCCTCACCTCCTCCCTGTAGGCCGTCTTGTCATTGTAGGTAATCATGCCTACCACTGTAGTGTCGTCTGCAAACTTGATGATTGAGTTGGAGGCGTGCATGGCCACGCAGTCGTGGGTGAACAGGGAGTACGCACCCTTGTGGGGCCCGAGTGTTGAGGATCAGCGGGGTGGAGATGTTACCTACCCTCACAACCTGGGGGCAGCCCGTCAGGAAGTCCAGTACACAGTTGCACAGTGCGGGGTCGAGATCCAGGGCCTCGAGCTTGATAACAAGTTTGGAGGGTACTATGGTGTTAAATGCTGAGCTGTAGTCGATGAACAGCATTCTCACATAGGTATTCCTCTTGTCCAGATGGGTTAGGGCAGTGTGGTTGCGATTGCGTCGTCTGTGGACCTATTTGGGCGGTAAGCAATTTGGAGTGGGTCTAGGGTGTCAGGTAGGGTGGAGGTGATATGGTCCTTGACTAGTCTCTCAAAGCACTTCATGATGACGGAAGTGAGTGCTACTCTTCAAACACATCACATTTCCAGAGTGGCTCTCTGCTACTTGAATACTTATGTAAATGTGATATTTCAGTTGATTTTATTTCACAAAATCAACATAAATCAACATAAAATTCTAAAAAACAGTTTCTGCTTTGTCATTATGGGGTATTGTGTGTCGATTGAAGAGGGAAAAAAGCTATTTAATCCATTTTCGAATAAGGATGTAACCTACCAAAACATGGAAAAAGTCAAGGGGTCTGAATACTTTCCGAAGGCGCTGTGTGTGGTGGGAATCAACCAATCACTGCACACCGTGCATCAGTTTGTGAAAAGAGCAGCTATCCTACACACAGTAGACTACAAACCATGAAGTCCAATAAGGAAATGATCCAAGATATATGATCTACAATTCTGTCATCATTCAGCCTGGGCTGGTCTAGGCCCGTCAATAAGGGGTTAAACAACACCGTTAACATTTAAAGGGCCGGTAAGTGGATCCATTAGCCTGGCTGACTACTGCTGCTGTGGGGTAGGAGGTAGGGGAGGTGAGTAGGGGACAGGGTGGGGAGGTGGGGAGGGGGACAGGGTGGGGATGAGGTGCCCCTGAGACATCCGGTCGTGGTGGAGGCAGGAGCAGGGGGAGGGTTAGCTAAGATAAAAACCATCATCTGCAGCACACATATTAAAATTAAAGCTGCTGCACAGTTCTGCCATCCATCCCAGCAGACGTCCTAGTCACAGGAAGCACCTCGGGGGTTGGCATTTATTTGTCATGAATCTTGTCATGGATGCAGCTCTGCAGTGTGGTCACTAGCTGGAAACCGCTCAGCTCTGCCTCCAGGACAAGACTCATCCCAATAAATGTCAACCTGCCCCTCACAGGAAATGAGAGAGAGAGAGAGACTTTCATTCATGTGGTCTATACTTTTACCTTCAAAGAAACAAAACAGCACTAAACCCATCTGAATCTTACAGGGAACTGAGCATCGGTAGAGTCTTTCGTTGTCTTTTGGTAGCTCCTCAGTAACTTAACCAGCACATCTAATCACTAACCAGCATAATCCCCTGTTCTCCTAATTGGGTAATGAGGATGATGTCAGGGGAATACTAACGAGTGCATACCTGTTTATTAGTTAGGACTGTTCATCAATAGTTGAGAGATGGTCAATGCCTTCCTGTGTGGGCAGTGATTGGTTGTCTGTGATGGTGGTTGTGGTTGGCTAGGCCTTCGTGTGTGAGGGTTGATAATACAGGCTATGTGGGCCAGGCTGAGGTTGCCGTGTTCACACTAACTCAGGCCTGCAGCAGCTACCCCTCTCTGGGCCTCCGGGCCCTGCTCCTTCAGTTAGCACCTTCTAACACACAGGCCTTGGGCTGAGCACCTACTGCAGAACACACTGATCCACCAGGACCCTCCGAATCCAACACACACCTACTCTGTCACACACACCTGCTCAGGGTCTCTGCTTACGGTCGGCTATATCATTACCTCATGTGACTCATGGAGCCAGGCCAAAGGCCAAGCCAAAGGTTTAAAGACGAAAGTAAAAGCACCATATGCTACTCTACTGAACAATCACAAACTAAACACGCTCTAGTCTCCACAACACAGAATCACACACACACACACACAATCACCTATAAGCATGTTTGCCCTAGTAAGGCCAGCTCTAAGTAAATAGATAGTACTAGGTTGACCCTCTACACATGTCACCTGGTGGGACTTCCTTTGAACTGACACACACTGACAGCACTGGGCTCCTATGGGACTTTGTTGTATCACACACACACACACACACACACACACACACACACACACACACACACACACACACACACACACACACACACACACACACACACACACACACACACACACACACACACACACACACACACACACACACACACACACGCTGACTGCTGGAAAACAAGGAACACATGCCAAGCTGAATGTAACTGTTCTGACTTCTGCTTTCTCCCTGATAACACACACACTCAATCACACACATGCACGTGCGCTGAGGAGGAGAGATATGAAACACGTATTTCATGTGTCCCAGCCTGCCGCTGTCTGTCCTTTATGGGCCGGCCCAGTAAATCTATGATGGTGAAGATGGGTTCCAGCCAGAGCTAACCATTTAATTCATTAATCTACAGCTTTCATTTCAATTTGAGCTTACACAACACAGCTCAGCAGTTTGCCTGGTAGTAAGGGAAGATCTGAACCCAGCGCTTTAATAAATGTGTTAATTCGGAGCTCACGAGGTAGAAACAAGGCCATCATCTGAGATACATTTCCCCTGCCTCCGTCAGGTCCACAGGGGAGGAAATTAAGACCATACATCACATCACACAGTAGCCATCCCTGTGTCTGTGACTCAAATACGGCTCTGTGTGTGTGTGTGTGTGTGTGTGTGTGTGTGTGTGTGTGTGTGTGTGTGTGTGTGTGTGTGTGTGTGTGTGTGTGTGTGTGTGTGTGTGTGTGCGTGCGTGCGTGCGTGCGTGCGTGCGTGCGTGCGTGCGTGCGTGCGTGCGTGCGTGCGTGCGTGCGTGCGTGCGTGCGTGCGTGCGTGCGTGTGTGACCTCTTGAGCAGCCAGGAGCTTTCTTATAACTGATCGAGGCTCTGTTGAAGTGCTAGCTGCTTCTACTGAACCTAAACACTTCTACTACTCCACCAGCACAGCACAGGCACAAATTCCTCAAGGTGAGGCTTTCGCTGGTCTTTGAGGGAAAACATCTTTACAAGAAAATAGCTCTTCGTCTGATTACTATGTTTTTGATCACACACACACACACACACACACACACACACACACACACACACACACACACACACACACACACACACACACACACACACACACACACACACACACACACACACACACACACCTTTGAAGAAACTGGGGTCTGTCACGAGACCTAGGGTCTCCCTATTTTTAAAAACACACAACCCTTGTGCCAGGCACTCTGTCACAGCTCTATTATTAAACCGCAGAACACACACACACATGCTCGCCAAGAAATGGAGAGAAGGAGAAGAAGGAGAGAAAGAGAGGAAGCAGAAGTTCCTCTCAAATATGATTTCCTTTCCACACTGCTCGGAGTGTTTGTTTTTGATGGAAGTGGAGAGTGTGTGGAGGAGAATTGTACTGAGAAGTCTGGCTCATTAGTGGGGTTTACCACCATGTGCATGACAAGTTCATAATGAAGACATCTTCCGCACAACATCACACACCACAAATCTAAATCACTGCCTATGTGTACTGCCACTGAGACTTACTAACAGCCTGCACATAGACACTGGTGGAAAACTCCAGTCGAGTGTTTGGAGAAATAACTGAATGATTGATACAGACAAGGGACTATATCAGCTGAGGAAGTTACCCTGCTAGAAATAAGAAGCTGTCATAAACTTGGCATGCATTTTTCCTGAACTACACTGTATATACAAAAGTATGTGGACACCCCTTCAAATTAGTGGATTCGGCTATTTCAGCTACACCCGTTGCTGACAAGTGTATGAAATCGAGCACACAGCCATGCAATCTCCACAGACAAACATTGAAAAGATCAGTAATGTTCCACATGGCACCGTCATAGGATGCCACCTTTCCAACAAGTCAGTTTGTCAAATCTATGCCTTGCTAGAGCTGCCCCGATCAACTGTAAGTGCTGTTATTGTGAAGTGGAAACGTCTAAGAGCAACAACGGCTTTAGCCGCAAAGTGGTAGGCCACACAAGCTCACAGAACGAGACTGCAGAGTGCTGAAGCGCGTAGAACATAAAAATCATGTCCTCGGTTGCAACACTCACTACCGAGTTCCAAATTGCCTCTGGAAGCAACGTTGGCACATGAACTGTTTGTCGGGAGCTTCATGAAATGAGTTTCCTTGGCCGAGCAGCCGCACACAAGCCTGAGATCACCATGTGCAATGTGAAGTGTCAGCTGGAGTGATGGCAGTCTGAAAGACAAATCTGGGTTTGACGGATGCCAGGAGAACGCTACGTGCCCAAATGCATAGTGTCAACTGTAAAGTTTGGCGGAGAAGGAATAATGGTCTGGGGCTGTTTTTCATGGTTTGGGCTATTCCCATTAGTTCCAGTGAAGGGAAATATGACATTCTAGACAATTCTGTGCTTCCAACTTTGTGGCAACAGTTTGAGGAAGGCCCTTTCCTGTTTTAGCATGACAATGCCCCCATGCACAAAGCGAGGTCCATACAGAAATGGTTTGTTGAGATTGGTGTGGAAGAACTTGACTTGCCTGCACACACTCCTGACCTGAACTCCATCGAACACCTTTGGTTTGAGTTGGAATGCCGACTGCGAGCCAGGCCTAATCGCCCAACATCAGTGCCCAACCTCACTAATGCTCTTGTGGCTGACTGGAAGCAAGTCCTTGCAGCAATGTCCCAACATTTAGTGGAAAGCCTTCCCAGAAGAGTGGAGGTTGTTATAGCAACAAAGTGGGGACCAACTCCGTACTAATGCCCATGATTTTGTAATGAGATGTTTGACGAGCATGTGTCCACATACTTTTGGTCATGTAGTGTATGTTCCACTATACTCTTTTGGTCTTCCCTGCCCCTTTCCCACCCCTCCCTCTCTATAGTCATGGCTAATGCTCTCTGGGAATGGGATTGTATGTACTGGAGGTTAGAGGTCAAGTTTGTCAAAGTCTGGGATTGCTCAGAAAGCTCCTCGTCTCTGACAGGCCTACATCACACACACAGTCTCTAATCTTCCCCCAGGCATCCAGTTAGTGCCCCTCACGTGCGTGCACACACACACACACACACACACACGGGACTCAGGTTCCGGACCATCAGTAACCCTCCACTCTACCAACCCCCCCCCTGTTTCCTGGTAATGTCTTTTTAAAAGGGGGCACTGAAAGCTTTTCTCCTTCCTCCTTTCAGAGTTTGTTTAAACTAGCTAATTAGTGTGGGTCCTCAGTCAGGTCTCCTGCTTGGCCAGGCAGGCCACTCTCTTTGTGGTGACAAAGGCCCAGTAATACCTGTCTGACTGACTGACTGATGGAAGTAGTGAGGAAAGAGAGGCACACTGTAGCTCAGTAGAGAACAGCTGAGCTGTGGAGGAGCATTCAGGGTGACACAAAACACGGGAACTACAAAGTGGTAAAAGAGAAACATCTCACTAACAGTCGTAGTCTACATGACTACAAAACAATGGCTGTATTGAGAGTTAAATGTGCAACCGTCTCCATGAACTTCTTCTTTCAAGTCAAAGTAAACTCCTTGTTGAGTCTGATTACAGTGCAACCCTGAGGCGACCTGTGTATTCTACTTCTGGGACTCCCTGAGGCAACACTACAGCAGCCGTACCTGTATTGACATCATCATTTTAAAACTGTGGATTACGGCCTCCCTCATGTATGAGTACTCCAAATCAGTATGCATCAACGACTACCCCCAATCAATAAATCACCAATGGCAACGCTTTCTCCTCCCGGAGAGCAGTCCTTATTGATCATAAAGGAAGTAAAAATGGATCTGCAACTAGCCAATCCATCTAAAGCATCTTATTACTCACCTCAGGAAATACTCTTATCAGCTCTAATTTATAGCTACCAATGTCATTTCTCAAGTCGTCTGAAGTGAAATGCTGTAGCTCATCAACACTTCTACATTACTAGTGTCCCCTCATCAACACTTCTACATTACTAGTGTCCGCTCATCAACACTTCTACATTACTAGTGTCCGCTCATCAACATTTCTACATTACTAGTGTCCGCTCATCAACACTTCTACATTACTAGTGTCCGCTCATCAACACTCCTATATTACTAGTGTAAGCTCATCAACACTTCTACATTACTAGTGTCTGCTCATCAACACTTCTGCATTACTAGTGTAAGCTCATCAACACTTCTACATTACTAGCGTCCGCTCATCAACACTTCTACATTACTAGTGTCCTCTCATCAACACTTCTACTTCTACATTACTAGAGTCCGCTCATCAACACTTCTACATAACTAGTGTCCGCTCATCAACACTTCTACATTACTAGTGTCCGCTCATGAACACTTCTACATTACAAGTGTAAGCTCATCAACACTTCTACATAACTAGTGTCCGCTCATCACACTTCTACATTACTAGTGTCCGCTCATCAACACTTCTACATTACTAGTGTCTGCTCATCAACACTTCTACATTACAAGTATACACTCATCAACACTTCTATATTACTAGTGTAAGCTCATCAACACTTCTATATTACTAGTGTAAGCTCATCAACACTTCTATATTACTAGTGTAAGCTCATCAACACTTCTACATTACAAGTATACACTCATCAACACTTCTACATTACTAGTATACGCTCATCAACACTTCTACATTACTAGTGTAAGCTCATCAACACTTCTACATTACAAGTATACACTCATCAACACTTCTATATTACTAGTGTAAGCTCATCAACACTTCTATATTACTAGTGTAAGCTCATCAACACTTCTATATTACTAGTGTAAGCTCATCAACACTTCTACATTACAAGTATACACTCATCAACACTTCTACATTACAAGTATACACTCATCAACACTTCTACATTACAAGTATACGCTCATCAACACGTCTACATTACTAGTGTAAGCTCATCAACACTTCTACATTACAAGTATACACTCATCAACACTTCTATATTACTAGTGTAAGCTCATCAACACTTCTATATTACTAGTGTAAGCTCATCAACACTTCTATATTACTAGTGTAAGCTCATCAACACTTCTACATTACAAGTATACACTCATCAACACTTCTACATTACAAGTATACACTCATCAACACTTCTATATTACTAGTGTAAGCTCATCAACACTTCTATATTACTAGTGTAAGCTCATCAACACTTCTATATTACTAGTGTAAGCTCATCAACACTTCTACATTACTAGTGTCCGCTCATCAACACTTCTACATTACTAGTGTAAGCTCATCAACACTTCTACATTACTAGTGTCCGCTCATCAACACTTCTACATTACTAGTGTAAGCTCATCAACACTTCTATATTACTAGTGTAAGCTCATCAACACTTAATATAATAAATAAATAATATAATATATGCCATTTAGCAGACACTTTTATCCAAAGCGACTTACAGTCATGTGTGCATACATTCTACGTATGGGTGGTCCCAGGGATCGAACCCACTACCCTGGCGTTACAAGCGCCATGCTCTACCAACTGAGCTACAGAAGGACCACTTCTACATTACAAGTGAACGCTCATCAACACTTCTACATTACTAGTGTAAGCTCATCAACACCTCTACTTCTACATTACTAGTGTACGCTCATCAACACCTCTACTTCTACATTACTAGTGTAAGCTCATCAACACCTCTACTTCTACATTACTAGTGTACGCTCATCAACACTTCTACATTACTAGTGTAAGCTCATCAACACTTCTACATTACTAGTGTACGCTCATCAACACTTCTACATTACTAGTGTATGCTCATCAACACTTCTACATTACTAGTGTAAGCTCATCAACACTTCTACATTACTAGTGTCCGCTCATCAACACTTCTACATTACTAGTGTCCGCTCAGCAACACTTCTACATTACTAGTGTCCCCTCATCAACACTTCTACATTACTAGTGTCCGCTCATCAACACTTCTACATTACTAGCGTCCGCTCATCAACACTTCTACATTACTAGTGTCCTCTCATCAACACTTCTACTTCTACATTACTAGAGTCCGCTCATCAACACTTCTACATAACTAGTGTCCGCTCATCAACACTTCTACATTACTAGTGTCCGCTCATGAACACTTCTACATTACTAGTGTCCGCTCATGAACACTTCTACATTACAAGTGTAAGCTCATCAACACTTCTACATAACTAGTGTCCGCTCATCACACTTCTACATTACTAGTGTCCGCTCATCAACACTTCTACATTACCAGTGTACGCTCATCAACACTTCTACATTACCAGTGTACACTCATCACACTTCTACATTACTAGTGTCCGCTCATGAACACTTCTACATTACAAGTGTAAGCTCATCAACACTTCTACATAACTAGTGTCCGCTCATCACACTTCTACATTACTAGTGTCCGCTCATCAACACTTCTACATTACCAGTGTACGCTCATCACACTTCTACATTGCTAGTGTCCGCTCATCAACACTTCTACATTACTAGTGTAAGCTCATCAACACCTCTACATTACTAGTGTAAGCTCATCAACACTTCTACATTACTAGTGTAAGCTCATCAACACTTCTACATTACTAGTGTAAGCTCATCAACACTCCTATATTACTAGTGTACGCTCATCAACACTTCTACATTACTAGTGTCCGCTCATCAACACTCCTATATTACTAGTGTACGCTCATCAACACTTCTACATTACTAGTGTAAGCTCATCAACACTCCTATATTACTAGTGTACGCTCATCAACACTTCTACATTACTAGTGTAAGCTCATCAACACTCCTATATTACTAGTGTATGCTCATCAACACTTCTACATTACTAGTGTACGCTCATCAACACTCCTATATTACTAGTGTAAGCTCATCAACACTCCTATATTACTAGTGTATGCTCATCAACACTTCTACATTACTAGTGTACGCTCATCAACACTTCTACATTACTAGTGTAAGCTCATCAACACTTCTACATTACTAGTGTAAGCTCATCAACACTTCTACATTACTAGTGTCTGCTCATCAACACTTCTACATTACTAGTGTCCGTTAATCAACACTTCTACATTACAAGTGAACGCTCATCAACACTTCTACATTACTAGTGTAAGCTCATCAACACCTCTACTTCTACATTACTAGTGTACGCTCATCAACACCTCTACTTCTACATTACTAGTGTAAGCTCATCAACACCTCTACTTCTACATTACTAGTGTAAGCTCATCAACACCTCTACTTCTACATTACTAGTGTAAGCTCATCAACACCTCTACTTCTACATTACTAGTGTAAGCTCATCAACACTTCTACTTCTACATTACTAGTGAACGCTCATCCACACTTCTACTTCTACATTACTAGTGTACGCTCATCAACACTTCTACTTCTACATTACTAGTGTACGCTCATCAACACAGAGGTGAGAGACAGAGGGAGAGAGAGAGAGAGAGAGAGAGAAAACTCAGGAGTGTGAGAAGGATTGCATGCGTGATGAACCTATCCATCCCCTGCACACCTGCTGCCCCTGTCATTCACAGCCCAGGCCTGCTCTCTTCCTCATCCTCCTAATGAGTTATTTACATGTGCAGCGCCGGACTCTGTCCCTCTATCTGGTAGCAGACACACTAACACCATCAATGCTGACATTGGGAGACTTGGAAATCAAAAAATGCCTCATGTTTGGATTTCGGCTATCTGCTCTAGCCGGCTCTATTCCCTATTGGAGAAGCTAGACTCTGAAGGGAACCAGACTCAATATTGCTTCAAGTGCCCCTCTTCTCCTCTTTTTCTCTCTTCTCTATTGGTCTTCCCCTCTTTTCCCCACTTAAATGTCTGGGGATTGATCACACTTCTTTAATGACCGAGATTAATGTTAAGTAGAATTATGTTAATGGGGGCACTAGACTCATTCCACTTTATTAAATAAAGCTGTTAGAAAATGAATATGATTATGGATTTTGCTATTGTTAATGAAGCGTGGCAGAAAACAGTGTCGAGTATTTAGCTAATTATTGTTTTGATATGATTATTAGGATCTGTTCCGCTGGGCTCGGTACTGTTCTGAGCACCCAGGCACAAGGTTTCTCTGTCACTCATACTGTGTATCAAAACACAAGATCGTACTATAGTTTCAACAAGCTGTACAGATTTTCAGTAGCACGGAAATCAAAACCTGCTCTTTCAAAGTATCAACCATACACAACTTCTCTAAGGTTTTGTGAGCCAGTGTGAGATCCCAACCTCCCTCTGAGGCAGATCTGAAGAACTTTGAAGACAGAAACATGAGAACTGTCTGGATTAATATACATCTCTGAGATGCTCCACCTGTGTGTGTGTGTGTGTGTGTGTGTGTGTGTGTGTGTGTGTGTGTGTGTGTGTGTGTGTGTGTGTGTGTGTGTGTGTGTGTGTGTGTGTGTGTGTGTGTGTGTGTGTGTGTGTGTGTGTGTGTGTGTGTGTGTGTGTGTGTGTGTGTGTGTGTGTGTGTGTGTGTGACACTGCACACGTGGGACAGAGGCCAAACTCATAACGGCTGTCTCCCAGCTGTGGACTTTCTCCTTTGGGCCAATCTCTACATCCTACCCTCCTGTTAGTCACCTCTCCTGCCATCCCTACATCCTACCCTCCTGCTAGTCACCTCTCCTGCCATCCCTACATCCTACCCTCCTGCTCGTCACCTCTCCTGCCATCCCTACATCCTACCCTCCTGTTAGTCACCTCTCCTGCCATCCCTACATCCTACCCTCCTGCTAGTCACCTCTCTTGCCATCCCTACATCCTACCCTCCTGCTAGTCACCTCTCCTGTCATCCCTACATCCTACCCTCCTGCTAGTCACCTCTCCTGCCATCCCTACATCCTACCCTCCTGTTAGTCACCTCTCCTGCCATCTCTACATCCTACCCTCCTGCTAGTCATCTCTCCTGCCATCCCTACATCCTACCCTCCTGCTAGTCACCTCTCCTGCCATCCCTACATCCTACCCTCCTGCTAGTCACCTCTCCTGCCATCTCTACATCCTACCCTCCTGCTAGTCACCTCTCCTGCCATCCCTACATCCTACCCTCCTGCTAGTCACCTCTCCTGCCATCCCTACATCCTACTCTCCTGCTAGTCACCTCTCCTGCCATCCCTACATCATACCCTCCTGTTATTCACCTCTCCTGCCATCCCTACATCCTACCCTCCTGCTAGTCACCTCTCCTGCCATCTCTACATCCTACCCTCCTGCTAGTCACCTCTCCTGCCATCCCTACATCCTACCCTCCTGCTAGTCACCTCTCCTGCCATCCCTACATCCTACCCTCCTGCTAGTCACCTCTCCTGCCATCTCTACATCCTACCCTCCTGCTAGTCATCTCTCCTGCCATCCCTACATCCTACCCTCCTGCTAGTCACCTATCCTGCCATCCCTACATCCTACCCTCCTGCTAGTCACCTCTCCTGCCATCTCTACATCCTACCCTCCTGCTAGTCCCCTCTCTTGACATCCCTACATCCTATCCTCCTGCTAGTCACCTCTCCTGCCATCCCTATATCCTACCCTCCTGCTAGTCACCTCTCCTGCCATCCCTACATCCTACCCTCCTGCTAGTCACCTCTCCTGCCATCTCTACATCCTACCCTCCTGCTAGTCACCTCTCCTGCCATCTCTACATCCTACCCTCCTGCTAGTCACCTCTCCTGCCATCCCTACATTCTAACCTCCTGCTAGTCATCTCTCCTGCCATCTCTACATCCTACCCTCCTGCTAGTCACCTCTCCTGCCATCTCTACATCCTACCCTCCTGCTAGTCACCTCTCCTGCCATCCCTACATC